>NW_010157078.1:7359-9990 GCF_000695765.1 Mesitornis unicolor
ATGGTGAGCAGAGGGGTGGGAGCTGGTTTTTGGGCGGGGGCAGGCAGAAAGGGGCGAAAGGCTCAAAACGGGCTGTGTCAGCCATAGACACTGGCACACAGAGGGGCCGTGGTGCTGCTACAGGGGGCTTGACTGTGCTGGGGTCTCTGGCATGAAGCTGGGCTGGATTGGGGTTGGTTTGAGTGGCTCTGGCTCAGTGTCCCCTTGCCCGCAGGTGGCCCCCGTGTGCCTGGTGCTTGCCTCTCCCACCCATGCCAGAACGCGGGTAGCTGCCTGGAGACGGAGCAGGGCTATGTCTGCGAGTGCCAGGAGGGCTACGCTGGGCAGGACTGCCGAGACAGTGAGTACCAGGGTGGGGTCTCCGGCAGGGGGGTCGTGACTCTAGGGGAGCCCTCATGCTCCAGCAAGAGAGGAGCAGCAGCCCTGGAGAGCCTGTTCAGGGCTCCTGGGCTGCACAGTGGGTCCGTCCCACTGAAGGAAGCTGTGCCTGGGTGTCTGGGGAGGGTTCATGGGTGGCACCCACCTGAGCTGCCTCCATGGGTGGCATTGGGCTTGACTGGCCCAGCCTCGCAAGCAGGAGGGGTCCTGGGACACTCCTATCTCATCTCTTGCAGAGCTATCGGAGGGCTGCGAGTGTCGCAACGGGGGCAGTTGTCTGGAGGGGAACATCACCATCTGCCAGTGCCCACCGGGGTTTTTTGGTCTCCTCTGTGAATTCGGTAGGTGAAGGCTCCTCGCTCACTGTTTTTGCTCCCTCTCTGGGATATTTGCCCCAGCCCAGCACGGTACCAGGGGCACATGCCGAAAATACCATCGCCTGGTGAGAAGGCACTGCTCCACTCGATCGCTCCCCCTTGAACTGTGCCTCTCCCTGGCCCCATCGTGGCTCCCCTGGGCGGGAAGGGGAATGGCAGCCCCCGTGTGCTCCCACTCCAAAGTTTATTGGTCCCTTGCCATTCGCCCAGTCTGTGGCATTGGGTATGGACAGTCCCTTCCATCTCATCAGATCCCATGAAGTTAGGAGACCCCATTGGTGGCCAGGGAGGGTGGGTGTCCTCTTGCTGCTGGCTAACGGAGCCCGATGCTGGCCATGTGTTTGCAGAAGTCACCACCACGCCGTGCAATGTGAACACGCAGTGCCCGGATGGCGGGTACTGCATGGAGTATGGTGGGAGCTACCTCTGCGTCTGCCACACCGACTATGGCACCAACCACAGTGAGTGTCATCTGTGGGGACATGGGTCTGGCCCTGGGGAGGGACATGAGACGGGAGGAGGGTGAGCAGGGGAGGGCATCATCAGCCGGGGAGCAGCCCTCGCCCCCCCCTGATCGTGTGTCCTCAGTGACGCCCTGTGTTGGGCTTTGCAGCGATACCATCCCCCTGCGACTCAGATCCCTGCCTGAACGGGGGGTCCTGTGAGGTTCACGACGACTCCTACAGCTGCGAGTGTCCCCAAGGCTTCCTTGGCAAGCACTGTGAGAAAGGTACCCCCATGGGGCTCCCTGGGGCCTGGCACCAGTGGGGTGGGAGAAGAGCTTGGACCCTTGCGGGAGGTGAGCAGCTGCTTGCTGAGCTGCAGCTGGAAATGGGTGCTGGTTATCCCATTCCCATGTCCATCCTGCGGGGTGGAGGGTCTGCATGGCTTCCTTCCCAGCTCCTGCCAGTCACAGCAGACGATCCAGTTGTTTCCTTGCCAACACCATCAGCGTTAGAGTGGTTTATTTTTCATACATGCGCCTAAGGCCCTATCATGCATCTGCATGGGCATTTTGTGATGTTGCTGAGCCCAAATCTGAGACCCAGGCTTGCTGGTCTTTCCCACAGTGAGGGTTTTGGTGGAGTGCTGGTGGACACTGGCAGCTGTGGGTGACCCCTGCTCCTGGTGCTCTCTCTTGCAGCCAAGCCCCGGCTCTGCAGCACAGTGCCCTGCCGCAACGGGGGCACCTGCAAGGAGGCAGATGGCGAGTACCACTGCGCCTGCCCCTACCGCTTCACCGGCAAGCACTGTGAGATAGGTACGGCCCCCTCGGCCCCCTCCCGGTGAGGAGAGGCAGGCAGCACTCACCCCCCTCGCTGCTCACCTCCCCCTATCCTCTGACCCCCACCCAGGTAAGCCGGACCCCTGCGCCTCAGGGCCCTGCCAGAATGGGGGCACCTGCTTCCACTACATTGGCAAGTACAAGTGCGACTGTCTCCCGGGCTATGCTGGCCGGCACTGCGAGATCAGTGAGTGTGAGCAGGGTGTGCTGGTGCCTGGGGGGGGCTGCCTGGGGAGGTGCTGGGGCTGCCAGTGGAGCTCCCATCCTTCTAGTTTGAAGTGCTTTGACTGGAGAAACTGGCTGCCCATGGCTTGGACAGGCACACTTTCTGCTAGGTAAAACACTGGCTGGATGACTGGGCCCAGAGAGTTGTGGTGGATGGAGTTAAATCCAGCTGGCAGCTAGTCACAATTGGTGTTCCCCAGGGCTCTGTTTTGGGGCCAGTCCTGTTTAACATCTTTATCAATGATCTGGATGAGGGGATTGAGTGCTCCCTCAGCAAGTCTGCAGGTGACACTAAGTTGGGAGGGAGTGTTGATCTGCCTGAGGGTAGGAAGGCTCTGCAGAGGGACCTGGACAGGCTGGATCCAT
>NW_010157079.1:0-14425 GCF_000695765.1 Mesitornis unicolor
AGTCCCCAACCATCAGGGCATCCCAGTCCCCCACGGTGTGTTCCCACCTCCCAGCGGTCCCTTCCCAGGTTTAATTCGAGGCGCCCGTGCCGCGCCCCAGTCTCGCTGCCCGGGGAAGGGGATGCTCTCTGTCACGAGGTAGAAACAGTGCGGAGTGGGGTTTTGGGGGTCTTTGCTGTGGAGAGGTTGCGGCTCACAGCACCCCAGCCCTTGCTGGATGTGGCCTTACAGCTCCAGCACCTCGGCGAGTTCACGAACAGTGCTTTTTGAGCGCATCTTTAACGTTAGCTTCTTTTAGGGGTATTCATCAACATTTTACTGGTACCCACCTGCACTCCTTCACTGCTGTCCTTCCAAGCACTCATCACCACCACCCTGCATCTTGGTAGGACTGCCACCTGAGCATCTTCCCATGGTTTCCGCACCCCTCCACAGTGTCAATGGACTCTCAGGGGAGAATCACAGGATCATTAAGGTTGGAAGAGACCTCTAAGACCATCAGGTGCAAGAGAAAACATCTCTGGGGCAGGGTCACAGTTTCCCTGTGTTACTTCATGGCCATTTTGGTGGTAATGAGGGCTGAGGCCACTTGTACATCTCATGTCACCTGTGGGGCAAGACTCCTGCCCTTGTTTCACCAGGACAAGAAGGTGACTTGGGTGTGATGTGGGAAGCCTTCAGCCAAAGAAGTGCTCATAGATGAGCCTCAGAGGCTGCTGCCCTCACCCCTGCTGGAACCTTCCTCTTACATACGGGTCACGGCATCTGTGAAGCTGCTATGGCCTATTTGTGGTTCATACAGCTCTGCTTATAGAAACTTCTTTGGTTTTGCAAAGCAAGTCCCTCATTCAAATTGTCCATCTCTGCTTCCTCCAATGAAGCAGAGCACCCTCCTGCAGAGCTCAGCTCACACTGTTCATGCTCCCCATGAGGTTCAGGGTGTGCACGAGTGTCTGTGTCTGCAGGAAAGGGTGTGAGTAGCTCTCTTAAATACAGGCAAATCATGGTTTGGTACATTTACAATGCCTGGAAACCCTGAAAATTACTTTTAAACCCCAAAAACTTTCCCAAGTTACCCTAACCCCCAAAATCACTCCAAAAACAGCCAAATCATCACAAAATCACCCTAAAACTTCCTAAATCACCCCTAAAACTATCCAAGTGGCCCAAACCCCCTCCAAATCTCCCCAAAATTACCCTCTATCACTCCAATACATCCCAAACTCCCCAAAATTATCATTTAAAAAACCCAAATGGCCCCCCAAAACCCTCCAAAGGGCCCCAAAATTACTCTAACTCTCCAAGTTATTCTAAATCCCTAAAAAATGCCCCCAAAACCCACCGAAATGACCCCCAAACTTGGGGCCATTTTGAAGGGGTTTTGGGGTGATTTTTTTAGGGTAGTTATTGGCGGGGGGGGTGTAGGGTACTTTGGGTACTGCTACCAAAATTACCCCAAAATAACCCTGGCCTGGAATACATTTCCTAAATGAGCTTTGCATTTGTGCTGCCAGACAAGCAACTGTAACTAGGTTGAGTTTTGGCTGTTTTAAAGTGACATCCGACTGCTCTTTGCTGATTCAACGCAGTGTTACACACTGTGCTGGGGTTTACTGGTTTTACAGGTATAGGCTGTCAATGTCTGGAAACGCAACCCCGTGATAACCAAAGACGTAATCCCATGCATGGTCCTTCTGTGGAGGAGCTGAGCTGCTGCATCCAGACCCTCACTTTCAACCTTCAGGTGACTAAATATTAACCCGGAGCAGAGCACTGACTTCTAACATCCATGAACAGCTCCAGCACAGTACCGTAGCCCTAATCCTCCAAATCCATGCTGTGGTCAAGCTTATGGGATGGCTCATCGATGTAAATGCACACAGGAGCAGAGCTTTCCCTAAGCCCAGGCTGGGTTAGGTTTTCACTTACACTTCAATCACAACACAGATCCAATCCTCCCACTCTTCCAGCACAGGCACTTGCTGAATTCTTCATGTGACAGCCAGGATGCTGCATGTCATCATGAACTTACCGAGGTCAGGGGCTGGGAGGGGGGTTGGTTTTAAAGTCTCTGTTTAGCTTTCCATTAAGAGTTATTGATTCTCTTAATTTTTTGTTCTCCTGGTTGCTAGGCAATCCTCCTCTCTCCTCTACGTGCTGGAAGCCAGGGCTGCAGACAGAAATTTATAACTTGTAATAAAATCAAATATAACAGAGCCTGTTGTCAATGATGAGAGGGGAACGTTTCATAAAGGACAGGCAGAGGAGCAGGAGAACATGGCCAGCAAGGGTTGATCAGCAGCGATTCCCAGCATTTAAGTCCCACCACAGTTACTACTTCAGACTTCACGCCAGGAAACAGACAGCCCACGTGGGCAGAGGGGACACAGAAAGAGAGAGAGAAAAGTTGTAGCTCAGTGGGCCAGAATTGAAGATAAACTTCTGTTCAGTGAAAATCAAAGCCTTGATTCAATCTCACGTATACAAGGGTATCTCCACAGATTTACTCTGGCTCTCAGGAGTCTGATGGGCATCGCTGTGCAGCCTTGTCCACGTCAGATTGTTCCCTCCTGCCTCTGTCCACAGGAGCCAAAGCCTCCTCTGAGCCTTTCCCCATGTTTTGCCTGTGGATACGGCCTGTCAGGGACCACTTAATGAATTTGCTCCTACTTCTTGCAAATTCTCTGGCCAAACTCTCTGGAGATCGGTTATCACTGTCAATACAGCATCCTGCTGCTTTCTGTCTCCCTACTGTGAGGTGACTTCTTAAGTCTGATATAAATTTATATACATATGTATGTAAATACTTACATATTTATGTGTAAAATGTGTTTGTTTGTAAACAGGCAACACTTTTAACTCAGTCTTTTCTAAATCGCAAGGTTGTTGCCTTAGAAACAGACATTATTAATGCGATCTCCCAAGGTGCTAAGCACAGTGGCAGCAAGGGCAGCCTCTGGAAATGCCAGACTCTGAGGTCAGGGCAAAGGATGCTCAGAAATTCCTGGAAACCTTTTCATCATCTTTGTGGTGATGCTCTGAAAATGCACAAACACAGCTATACCCACTCCTTGCACTTCCATACTGGCTCCTTTCACCCTGAGACTGACTTGTTTTGTTAGGAAAGAGCTGTCTACACTGGCTTTTAGTTAATTTTGCAGCCCCAGCCCTGAAATGGGTAAATCAATGTCACAACCGCACACACACAAGGGTGTTAAACTCAACTCTTCACATGACCTGGAAGCACATTCACAGCATGACGTGGGAAAGGAACAAATTCCTGCATGAACAGCAAACCTTACCAGAAATATCAATAATTCATGCCACTGCAACCATATTCAAGTAAAACTCTCTGGAGTAGTAGATGGACTAGGCTGGGTCCCTCTGGGTCCCTTTGGTTTCCTTAGCTCTGTAGGGGAGGCAGCCCTTGCAGTTGGAGGTTTGTGTGACCAAGTGATAGCACTGACCACCTGCACCCATGCTATAGTTTCCACTGGACTATGGTTTCCTGTTCAAAACAATGAAAGAAAAGAAAGAAAGAAAGAAAAAAGAAAGAAACTCAAATCCTAGAGGTTTTTCTTTAAAAAAAATTATATATTTTATTTTGAGGGTTATCCAGTTAAGTCAAGGGTGTCTCCAGGTGGGAGGGAGGAATGCCACAGAGCAGAGAGCTCAGATCAGGGCAATTAAAAACTCTCAAACTGAAAATCTGATACTAATACCAACTTTCTCTGATTTTGAACAAATTGCTTTATGGACTCTGTGGGATTTTTCTCCTGTAGAACATGGGAAAGCACACTCACTGCATCTGCATGTTTAGGATGTGTTGGTCAAGCTGAAGAGGATGACTGAGAAGCAAATGATGCACGGGTGCAGAAATAACAGCCTGGAGCCCTGTGCCTGCAGAGCTGCTCTGCACCTGCACTGGCCCTCAAAGAAGAAAAGGCATCTTGCAACTCTAAAAGTGTCTCATTGCGGAGTAATTTGCAGATCAAGGTTTCATTACATTTGCATAGTGGTTAACTCTGTTGCAAAGCCCAGTGTCACCAGTGTGAGAAAAGGGTAGCCCTTTCCTCCCATGATTTAATAGCCGTGCAGGTAACATCATGCACACCAGATCCCAGAGATCCTTTGTAAGGGAGAAGAAATGGGAAGAATGAGGACAGGAAGAGGGTGCAGAGCAAAACCTCTCTGCTGATTAACTTAAACACCATTTGTTTAGGCTTCTGCAGCTCCCTGGAGCCAAGACTTGCTCTCTCATGGCCATGCCGCTATGAAAAGGAAAGCAACTTCAATCAGTTTTCTGACGCTGTCCATCATGTGCTCAGGACATCCTTTCAGTTTCATTTCCTATTGTGCTCCGGCCAGGCTTGATGCAGCAAGTTCAGGAATTGATGTATGGTGGCAGGGGCTGCGTAGTCACTCTGATGGGGTGTTTGAGAGCCAAGAGACATCCCAGAGAGTGAGGGGGGATTTGATAGCTTCAGGATGCTGGATACTCATAAGTCTGCTCCACAGCACAGGGGGAAATCTCAACACAAGAAAAACCATGCTGTGATAGATATGTTGCTGTTGTACTGAACTCATTTCACACGATGTAAATAAAACACGGAGGGGGCAGCTACCAGGCATCCTACTGGAGCTATGCTGGTTTCTATAGCCTAATGACGAGCTCTCTTCTGCTCTCAGAGAAGATTAAATTAGACCAATGAAGTCAATAATTCACCTACACCAGCAGTACACCACTGCTTTTAGCATTATTCCTGATTTATACTAATTAAAAGACTTAGGCTTGGGGAAGCTCCATACGGAGAAAGCCAACATACGTGTGAAGAGATGTGCACATCATGGTACCAGCTCCTCCAAAAAAAGTCAAAGTGATTATTCAGAGCAGGCCATCATCAATTCAGTCTGAGTCAGAGACAGCAGCAGGACAGGTTCAACGTGCAAACCGCAGGGCAGGCACTTATCATGGAAATTGCTTTTGCTCACTTCCAATAATTTAATCTCTTCCGGGCTCAAATGGCTCATCCTTCCAGGAACAGCTTGGAGACATTTGAGTGGAAGACTGCACTGCGTGATGTCCTGTTGCAGGGTGCAGACGGAAATGGAGCAGCCGATTGCTGCCTGCCCTGTGAACCAGTGGCTGCTTCTGCCAGGGACCCAGCGCCAAGAGGACGATTGAGAAGCTATTGACTATGGGGCAGAGAGCAAGAAGCTGAAGATCAGCACATCACTTCTGGTCTGGAAGTCTCTGCAGCAGAGCCCGAGTCCCTCAGAAAGAAGTCAAACCATTTTAAAAGGGTACAGAGAAGAAAACGGTGCAATTACAGGTCCCAGGAGTCGGTCTCATCTCATGGACGACTGCCTTCAGCTGCCCATCCCGCTCAGATGTCTGAGACCACATCACTTTCTGTAACAGTGCTCAGCTGTGATTTGAATAAAGCATTAGATGGAAACAAAGCTGCGGTTTTTCTCTAGAAAGAGATTAGAAATGATGGCCTGAAGGAACCTGCGGAACAGCTGGAGATGGTAATTGAGCCTCCCCTCAATTAACTGTGTCCACAGAAGGTTGAAGACCATGTCCTGCCCTTCCTCTAGCTGCTGATGGGATTGTTTGGATGTCACTGCATGCCTCCTAAAAGCTCTCACAACATCAAGATACAGAGCATGCTGCTCACTTACTTGTTTATTTCAATATGCTTTGCCAAAGAAAAATCAGCTAAGAATTAATTAACAGCAATTATTTCTAGCAACAACAGAGTAGCCCTGCTCCAGAAGCCATGAAAACAACATCACGAGACCCCTGTGGCCAAAAACCCTTTATAAACAGGTGCAAAAATAAACAATTTTATAGGAGGCTATAAAAAGATCCTGAGCCAGGTTGAGGAATGGCAGGGGAGCAGCCGTTTCGAAGGCTGAGTCAAAGCAGCCATCCAGGTGACTTTTGGGACGGAGCTCTAACAACCAACCAGCACAGAAGCACCAACTCGAGTCAAAAAAACTAGCAGGAACAGGTTATTGCTGCAGTAGAGGGTTTACTATACCCGTCATTCTCTGTTATTAGTGCTGCTAAAGTGATTTACCGTCTAAGTCAGTCCAACCGATTAGAGCTGTGATCTAAAGTCCTAGCCAGCTCCAGTTTCAGTGATAAACATCACCTCCCTCTGCCTATTACTTGCTAAAATAAGCTGAAATAAAGCCATCAATCCAGACATCTCTCTGCTCAAATGAGTCTTTCTAGCTGGCACCACCACACCTGCAAGTCTCCTGCCGTGCGCGCTGAAAGAATGGAGGTAGTTGTGCCAGATGCTCTCATTTTTCACCCACCTGGTTCTTTTGCAGCCGGTGAGCTCGGCATCTCTGTCCCTTTGACCAGAACTTGCACATTTCCTATAGCCACGGCCCTGCGGTGACCTGGTTCTGGTTACGTCTGTGCTGCACATGCACACACTCAGCATCTCCCCACATGAGGAGGCCGGGATGCAGCTCCTGCCTCTGTGAGGTGATGTTCGCCTCTGTGCTGTGTCCTAGGAGGTGGCAGTGAATGGTCTCTCTTTTCCACTGGGCCCTGCAGCACAATTTGAGAGGGGAGAACTTAACTGAAACCCACTCCGCTCACCTGTACCATTCACAGCGATGTCTGTGCGCACAGACTGTTAACATCTTACCTGTGGCGTCGCTAGTGCTCTCCCATACAGATACCAGCCTGGCATTGGGCTCCATGGACCCAGTATACATGTATGTCTAGCTCACACAGAAATTTGAATGCACAGAGAGAGGGGGACAGACTTACGCTGTCTAAGCAACCACTCCAAGCATGCACACGCACGCCAGGGATGTGCCAAACAGGCACACCCTGAACCATGTGCTCTGTAAGGGCTGGGTCGCAGTGATGCGTGGTGGGGACGAGGGGTTAAAGACAGCCTGAAGTCAGCACAGCCCAACTCCCACATCCATGCTAAAGAGCAAAAGCTGAGGGAGGCAGCCCCAATGAAAGCAATCAGCCTCATTACACCCCTGGGATTTCCCATTTGGTACTTGTTCACCAGGACATGAAGGCTCATTTATCAATGGGGGGGTTTCCTCCTGCTTGGTTCAGCATCCTGAGTTAAGAGCAATTTTCTCAGCACTGATCTCATCCACAGTTCCTGTGCAATTCCTGAGTGGCAGCACGATTTTTTTTTCCCATTTGGGTCTGCCTGCCCCAAAACTGTCCTCAGTGTGGTGAAACCCTTTTGACCATCCAGCAAGCCACGCTTCCACGGGGCCAACGGAGCAGCCCAAAGGGAAAAGCCCCCATAGATTGGCAGCAGATTCCTCCTCTACATAGGCTGCAGCACACAGCATTGCATCAAATCCCCAGGGCAGAGCTGGTGTCCCAGATTCTGTAGTGTCGTCCTTTTCCTGCCTTGTCCACTAAGGAGGGATTCGTTGTCTCCAAAGCCTGCTGAAATCCAGTACATGGTTTGATAACAAAGAAATGTAAATTGAGCAAACAAAACTGGGCCTGACTCCCTCACAGAGCACCTCCTCGCTGCCTTCCCACACACTGTCCTTATAGCAGCTTTGTGAGCAAGACCAGAAGCAGGTGTGCAAGCAGGTTCTTGCTGAGCAGGGCTTGAGAGCAGCAAGAAAACTAGAAATCCTCCAGAAATCAGAGCTGTCAGCTCCTAGAAGGTTACTAAAATAGCCAAAGGGCTCCGTTGCCCAAAAAGACTGCAAAAGCAGCCCCCACTGCCTGCTTTTGAAAATCATCAAGATGAAGTTAAAAGCCTGGGTTTATTCTGGGTAGTCTCCATGATTTCTTCACTCCCCTGGCTCTCTTTTTGCAAGGCTGCTTTCCACCACTGCTCCCACAGAGCTTGCCATAAAGCATCTACAATACTGGGTGGTTTAAGGTATTGTTCATTACCAGGACACACTGGGAAGGACTGCTCTTGTAGGCAGCTACGTGTCCCACCAGAGCTGTGGAAGCATGGGAAAGTAAGGGATGGGTTCAGCCCACCAGATTTGATGCATCTGACCTGTTTTACAGTCACAGAGATAACTGTGGCCTTTGTTGGGCCACATGATGAATGCCAGGCTTGTTTGGTGTGTCTTTCATCCAGCCAAGCCCAGCAGGAAGACAGATGCAGCTGCTAATGCAAGTCCCAGGATCTCCTGGAATAATGGGAATAAACAGTCCAGTGGTGAAACAGTCTGTGCAGTGCTAGAGAGAGAGCACAAGCATCAAAACTTCTAGGAAGAGTAATAAAAGCCTGTCCCTGTATCACCATCAGTCCTAGGAAACAAAAAAAAATGCATCGAGGTCTATCAAGTCCTCTGCATACACACATTGGACTTCTAGGTGACTTTCTATGAAGCTCCTATTTTGAGCAGTGATCAATTATGCATTTCAAGCCATATGGCACCTTCACTTCAGAAGGAAGGCATTTTGTCTTGAAATCTGTAAGCTAGCAAATCTGCCGCATCCTGACGGAAATGCAGCATTACCAGCTATTCACAGAAGCAGTATCATAAAAAGAACCAGGATAAGATTAATCAAACATCCCATTTTCACTGAAACACTCTGGAAGGGGAAAAGGACCCTTGCATATGCCCTTCCAGTCTCTCTCTCTCTTTTTTTTTTTTAAGTTAAGCTGAGTTAGAGCTTTGATTTTTGTGGGAAACCTGATACAGTATGATGCCACATACCCAATTTAGCAGGAGGATCTCTTCCAGATGGGATCTGTTCCAGGCAGAAAAGTAAATAAAGTCCTTTAGACTCAACTGCATAAGCTACCAGAAATGACCGCACTCTTGCGTACTAGCAGAGGCATCATTCCCTTCCCCAGAATCATGGATTAGAAATGTAGAAACATACTGCTCTCCAGTGGAACCAGAACACTGAAGGCAATTTTCAGAGCCTACAGCAACAAGTGATGCTACAGATGCTTTTCGGCTGCTCCTTCTTTCGGAGCCTGCCTACACTATTTCCTGATCTGCATCAGTGCAACACTCCAGGTTTAGTTCCAGCAGCTTTGTGGAAACAGCATGGACTCCCAGTGCTCTCCAGGCCTGCTGGGAGGGAGATAAAGGGGTGAAATTCAAGAGGTGCTCTAAGGGATCTGGTTCCCTGCCAGCATTAGCGCTGATTAACACGAACCTACAAAAGCAGCAGTACGTGAAAGCAATTTTGTTTTCTGCTGCAAAGGGCAGTGAATCAACCAGCGGAGGCCAGGAACTCTGTAGTCTCTAAAAGAAACCAAGTGAGCGACTGCTCACTGTAAGTGTGATGCCCAGCTGCAAGGACATCTGTGGCCTTGAAGCAGGCAGGACAAACTGGGAAGAATGCTTTGGGAGAAGATTTGGGGTGGACCAAGCATGAAGATCAGCTGGCTACACCCTTTGCTTGTGTGTAACCATGTACAACCCCAAACATTCACTTTACTGGTGCCCAGAGATGCAAACCTTCAGCTACACCAGTGATCCCATTTCTGCATGATGCAACAACAACCCTTCCTCAGCACAGAGGCACAGGCTCATTGTGCTCCCTCTAAGGACTTTGTACCATGGCCCACTTCCAACACAAGCACAGGAGGCTCTCTTTGCATAGGCTTTTCTATGAAAGAACACCCAGAGCCCTGGAAATGTTTATGAAACCCTTTCTTCTTTGTTCTGCAGGTCATTGCAGTTATTTGGAGAGATACACCTAGCACTCAAGGTCTCCAGGGAAGACATAAGGAAGGTTGGCTTGCAGCAGTGTTCTTTCTGTAAATAACTGCAACGATCAAGGTTAAGCTCACTGCGGTTGAATTGATTCTAATCTGAGCAAAGAAAGGGGAAATGTGCAGGCAAGGCTCTAAGTGCCAACACGCAAAACTCTCCTGACCCAGAGCCCTCTGGGGACTCCCTGGGACAGGAACCAAAGCTGCAGGGTACCTAGAGTTATGGCATGAATGAGGATTTGCTGAAGAGCTACAGGAAAGACAATTACAGCCCCCTCGCCTATCGATTTCTATTATTGTGTTAACAGTTCCAACACTTCCTCCTGCTTCAGGCTATCCCTTCCACACCTGTACAATTACAGCAAGGCTGGCAGTTTGTATGTCAACCCAACCTGAACCTTGTTTCACAACTGCCTGCATTTTCCAACTGCCAGGGTCTGTCAGCAGGTGGTGCTTCACGGCAGCACTGGCTCCTCACATGAAGATTAATGCACTTTGTGTGGGACTTACCTCGTTCCCGGTGCCACACGCAGCAGAGCAGCTCATCAACTACAAACAGCTACATAAAGAAATCAGCGGCCCTGACAAACCGCCTCCCCCGCAGCATACGCACCTCAGCACCACGCTTCCAGAATATAGATTTTTCCCAACTTGGTGTCAAGGCTTCTGGAGAGGTTCCTCCTTGGTACAGGAACAGGAAAAGTAACTACAAACTTACAACTTTCCTTAGGCTTATAAAAGGAGCACAAATCTGGATACCTTAAGCAAGGCTAAAATAAACACGTTTCCATGGAAAGGCTTTAATCAGTAAGCTATATGTTGGCAGGAGTAAATTGAAGAGCATTCTGTGACTTCTCCCACATGACTTAGGTGTTGCAGGAACTTGTCTCATAAAGCAAATTGGGAAAATTGTTTGACCCTAGGCTCAGCATTGATTAATGATTTGTTTTTCCATCACTTTTCACTTGAAATAGTTATCAGTCAAGATCAACTGATGGCCCTCACCAGCTCTGAGCTCACCTTACAGCTCCACTAAACATACTCTCTTCTCCAGCTAATGCCTCACAGCCAGGAAATACAGACCTATGCAGATACACCGAGATTTCAGCTATCCCCGCACAGCCCTCCTCCTGTCCTGGCATGAAGGGGACAGCTCTGTGAAGCTCTCTGACTCACCACGCTGGGAGGCAGGACGAAACCTGCCCATGGATCTGGACAGGACAAGATGTTATCTTCTTTGGGTTGGTGAAAGGTGCAAAACTCTCACCCCTGCCTATTAGGGTGGCAATTACTGTTTCTGTAGTTATTTTGTGAAGGATGAAGCATGGCTCAGCAGCACCTTGTGCTGCAGAGTCCTGCTGGCTGCATCGCTGTAACAACACAGGAGGACTCCAGGCCTACAAGCAGCACCAGAGCATGTTCACATCAGCATGTCATGAAGCTCTTTGAAACTGCCTTTTTCCCCCCACCACCGCTCCACCGTCCAAAATTTGAGCCTCAGTCACTTAAAACAGAGTCTGCAGTGGCCCCTCCTTCAGTGTGTGATCTGTTTGTTGAAACAGCATCTGTCTCTCCAGCTCAGCAGTCGAAATTCCATCACTCAAGACTTCAAAAACTTGACCCTTTTTACTCTGTGATAACCTGGAGGACATCGCCTCAGGAAAAACCTGCATCTAACCGATGAAGTAACTGACCAAACGACAGTGCAGAGTAACGTCCCAAAGATGAAACCACCACTGATAACAGCCCAGATTACTCCACCACCACCGGTGGGTGCTTTCATACCTACCAGAAATTCACTTCACCTTATAATATTCAGGGAGCATAGAAGCATGAAATTTGACTTCTTTCTTCTGAAGATGCTGGAGATTATTTTAATAATTCTTACTCGGTATCACTGAGAAAGTTCTTGTTCAGTGGTTTAATATAAAGTCCTTTAATATCTGTTTCAGCAATAAAATCTCTGCTTTCTCTTCTACAAATGTACTAATCTCAGCAAAAGATATAATTTAAACAGTAGAATGAAGTACAATAAAAATATGCAGCAGCAAGCGAACATTCTTTTCAAACAGGGACCCGCTCTGAACTATCTGCAGCCTGTTCAATCAGATTAGACGCGAGCAACAATTTAAATCGCAGCTCCAACCATCAATATGAAGAGTATAAAATGTTCTTCTACCCTTTCCTGGATCTCTGTATGAACAGATGCACAGTGGAGAGAAGCAGACGCAAAAGGAGTAAGGGCAGACAGCAGGAAAGTGGAGATACATCAAACAGAGGACACCAATAAAGGATCAAGTGTGGGAGAACTGCCTTGGCAAACAGCATGTGTATCACCATCTGCAGGCCTTGACCCTAAAGCTTGCCATTTGAGACAGATACACAGAGAAGTAATTCACTGGGTTACAAAACAAACAAACAAAAATCCCCAACAATGGAACAGAGGGACAAGGCAGGAAATACCATGGAAAATAGATCCAAAGAATCACAGAATCATTTCAGTTTGAAAAGACCCTTAAGATCATCGAGTCCAACCATAATCCAGCGGATTTACAAATTTATTGTCTGCTTGAAACATATTTCTAGGGGACAAACAGGCCAAGTTATTTTGGCTTGAACTCAGTATTAAGAAAAAATTATTTGCATTGGTATAGAGAGGAATACGTCTGGCTCTGATAATTCTTGTAAGTTATACAAACACCTGTCGGGGATCTTAAAGACATACTCAGACCTGATGGCACATCTACAGCATGGCCTGCTGCACTTCCTTCTCAATGTATGGGCTGCAGCTATGTGCTCTGGAATGAAATACTTTCTTAGATAGCTAACTTTCTATCTTATTTTTAATATAAAACATTTGTTTTTAAAAGGATAAAACTGCCCAGTCATGTTTATATACAGTTCACAGTTACTTAGAACGCAAACACCATTCCTGTCTCCACACCAATTTCACCATATTTAAAAAAAACCCACATATGGCAACTCTACTTGGAGAAATGAATATATCCATAATGAAAGATTCCCAGTTAAATGATGAAATAAAGTCAGGTGAACACAGTCAGCATGGTAAATAAAAGCAGAATCACCACCTGACTCGTGTCTGGAACTAGAAACACTCTCACTATGACAATGAAGGTGAAATGACTGAAAAAACCCCACCCTGGTACCTAAGTGTTTTCTTTAGCAGGATGAGGAGATCACCCCAAAGATGGGCATTAATACCTGTATTCAATAAAAAGCAACTTGCAAGTACCACAACAGCTTTATTTCCACCTGACAAGTAACTGCTGTAAGCATAGCAGTAATACCCACATAACGTTCATCTGCAGTTCAAGATTGCACAATGAAGGGTTGGGATCTTTTTGTCTTATTTTAAAATAAGACTTCACTGTTCTTAGAGATATGGAGAACACTTCAGGCAGTAATTGTTTTCTCCTGGGCAAAATGTTCTTACGGATCTTTAAGAGCAGGCTAAAGAAATTAAAAGAAAAAAGTTAAGAGGTACTTGAGGAAAGTAAAGCAGCACTTCTGCTCATTTAAAAAAATCTTATTTTAGGGAAATTAAATTTTTTTTCCAAGTTTCTTTAGGAAACCCTTCCTATTGCAATATAAATAGAACGTACAATATGTACTACATTAAAGAGTTATGCTTTCCATACACGAGGAGCAGAGTTGTCTTTCTTCATTACAACTTTTCAGGTTTTGCTTCTGATTTCTCATCTATCAGATCTTTAAATCCCAGTTTTTCCAGTGGTTCATTAGCCATAAGTTGCCTAAGTTAAAAACAACAAAACAACAAAAACATGATGTAGAACACAGTTTATTACCAAGAGAACAGCAGTGTTTTCTATTTCATTTAATATTGTGTACTCCAAATAAATACAAGGTGTCCATATGGAGTGACTGCTGCTTGGCAAAGCTTCAGAAACTTCACTTTGGAGAAAGCAACATTCAGAGATACTTTCTTTTTCTTAACAGCAGTTTTCCAATTCAATGTCTTGTTTCCTGACATTTGATACCAAGTAAGTTTCCTCACAAACTGACCTAACTCTTGGTTATCTTTAACTAACAGACTGCATAAGAGCTTCCTAAAATTCTACCTGTGCCATTTACCAGATTTTTAAGTGAACACAGTTTAGAACATCATTCGTGCTGCCGCTATACTTCCCTCCAGTGATTTTCAAACTGTTTTTTATTTGCAGCCTTCCTCACTACCAGCCCATATAGCATATGCAAAGTCCTGCATTTCCCAGTGAGCTCCCTAACTCAGTACAGAAGAGAAAGCACTGCAAAACAATGCAGGACTGAAAACATCCCCGGAAAACCAACCACCAACACTTTTTTTTCCACTTGAACTTTGGAACAAGTTAGTTTTTTAACTTGCAGCCATAGCTTGGAAAAAAATTATAAAAAGCTTCACATTCGGAAAACTGGTTGTGCAGAGTGGAGGCTGGCCAACTCTCGATGTTATCCCACCTGTCGGGCTGGTGGATCGATCCCTACCCCTTCTCAAAACCCTAAGCCAAGCAAACTGCTGAAGCTGCCAAGGGTGCCTGTGTCTCACAAGGTGAATGTCTCCGCCACGGGATTCCTTCCCCTCCTCGCAAAGGGAGTCCCGCTGCCTCCCTGCCCAGGGGGGGACACCCGGCCGCCCCTCATCCCCCCGCCCTGGGTACCACTTGCCTCTCCATGCGGCACTCCAGGTAGGCCATGGC
>NW_010157080.1:0-2550 GCF_000695765.1 Mesitornis unicolor
CTTCCCGAAAGAGTCTTGTGGCCTTTGGGCGCGCGGGTTTTCTTTTGAGCAGCGTTTGCTTTTCCAGTCTTTAATTTGGTGGCATTTTTCCGTTTGCTTTTAGCGCTGGTTTCCGCTTTAGAGGCTTTTCCTGTCGGTCTCGGTGCGGTTCAGGAATGTGCCTTGACTGGGGGTTTTGACCGTGGGTTTTGACTGGGGGTTTTGACCGTGGGTTTTGACTCTGGAGACCTTGATGCCGGGTTTTGCTTCTCCCAGGTGGGATTTTTTACAGCGCCGCTGTGCACGACATAGACGTCATCAACTTCTTGTTGGGAGAGAGCGCGCCGGACACCATCTTCTCGCTGGGACACGCGTTCTGTGCCGGTAAGGATCCGTCGTTTCCTGGCTCATTGTGCTCCTCTGGACTTCAGCGCTAAACCTGGGAAGAAAGAGCCCACGGGAGCACGGCGGCTGCGGTGTGAGCTGTTCCAACACAGCACGGTTGAGAAAGCAACGGGGTGAGACAGGAGGTGGTTTCTCAACAAGCTGTTGGGCAGCAGGGTATTCATTCAGTGCTGCTCGCTGAGGTTTGCCCGTTCCCTGCCCACGTGAAGCGGTGGCTGCAGAGCTGAGCCCTGCCCTGTGTGGACATCGGGTTTGCCGTGGGAAACCCAGAAATAACCAGCAGAGCTTTGTGCTTTTGTGGGAACGGCTTTTCCAGCCCTTGCCCTCTCCGGTGCTTTCCTGTCGAGCTCAGCACAGTTACAGATGTGAACTGGCTCCGGGTCGTGTCAAGCTGACGGGCGCTCTGGGTTACCACGCTGATTTCACCCAACCGTAGAGCTGGGAGCTGCCAGTTTTTTAAATGGAAAGGCAGAGTTTTAATTAGGGTGATTAGCAGGTGCAGTGCGCGGTGCTGCAGGCTGTGCTGAAGCACTGAAATGCAGCAACTGAAATGCCCCGGGGAGGCTTTTGGACCCTCTGCCCCTGCTGCACGTGCTGGAAGCCGCCTGATCTTAGCTGTAATGAATGGGTTTGGGAGAGGAGGGGAAGCCTTTGGGAGAGCCACGGGCTGGGGTGGAGGAGGTGAGGCCCAGGGGCCGTGCGCTTCGCAGAGCTCGCTGTTCTCCATCAGAATCACAGAACACAGAGCGTCAGGGATTGGAAGGGACCTCCAAAGCTCATCCAGTCCAATCCCCCTGCCGGAGCAGGAACACCCAGATGAGGTTACACAGGAAGGCGTCCAGGCGGGTTTTGAATGTCTGCAGAGAAGGAGACTCCACAACCTCTCTGGGCAGCCTGGGCCAGGGCTCTGTCACCCTCACTGAGAAGAAGTTTCTTCTCCAATTGAAGTGGAACCTCCTGTGTTCCAGTTTGTGTCCGTTACCCCTTGTCCTATCATTGTTTGTCACCGAGAAGAGCCTGGCTCCATCCTCGTGACACTCACCCTTTAAATATTTATAGACATGAATGAGGTCTCCCCTCAGTCTCCTCTTCTGCAAACTAAAGAGCCCCAGCTCCCTCAGCCGCTCCTCAGAAGGGAGATGCTCCACTCCCTCCATCATCTTTGTAGCCCTACGCTGGACTCTCTCCAGCAGTTCCTGTCCTTCTTGACCTGAGGGGCCCAGAACTGGACACAATATTCCAGATGTGGTCTCACCAGGGCAGAGCAGAGGGGCAGGAGAACCTCTCTGCCCTACAACCACCCCTTCTCATCCAGCCCAGGATGGCGTTGGCCTTCTTGGCTCAAGGGCACAGTGCTTGTAGTAGTAGAAGTGCCCGTAGAGGTAAATTTGTCCCACAGAGGTAAATTCACAGCCGACGCACGGTGCGGAAAGCGCTTTGCCGCCGCTGTCAGCTCCTCTCTGAAGGCGCAGAGCCGGCTTTGCCTTTGAGAGGAAGGAGAGCGCTCTGTAGCCGTGCTCGCCGGGTTGCTGTGCCGGCCGTGAGCCAGCGCCTGTTTTGCCCCTCAGACCTGGCCCGCCTGCAGGATGCGGACACGGTGGCGGTCAGCATGAAGTTCGGCAGCGGAGCGATGGTGACGCTGGAGGTCAGCCAGCACTGCACGCGGAGCTGCGAGCAGAGGTTCGAGGTGCGTTCCCACCTTTCGCAGAACCCCTCTGTGGGTTGCCTGTGGTTGTTCCACCTCCAGCCCGCTTCCTCTTGCCGCCCAGACGTTACCTGTTCGCGTGGCGTTACGGGCTGCGTGTGGTTGTGCCAGAGCAGGAGTCGCTGTGGGCTCCCCGAGGCCGAGGCGTTGTCGTGCAGCTCCTTTGCTGCCTTTCCAGGCTGTCTTTGGGTGCAGAGCAAGCCCAGGGTTAAGCGTATTAAAGGGGGAGAGAGGTGTAAACCCGGAGGCAAATTGTAAAGTCCCAAAGTCCTGAGTTGTGACAGGTATTTGGGCTGGATTTGGGGAGTCGTAGCGGTTGAACACTGGAAAAAGGGGCTTTGCTCGGCTGGAGGTGTCACAGCAGCCCATAGCAGGGCTGTGTCCGTTGTGGCTCCTGATTTTAGGAGTTTTCCAGAGCACCAGGTAACTTAAAAACGCCGCCGCCGTCCCCTTTCCCTGCA
>NW_010157080.1:2689-3209 GCF_000695765.1 Mesitornis unicolor
TTCCGACACTGTCTGAGAACCCTGCGAGGTAGGACGGAGCTCACGTTAATTAAAATTAATTAATTTTAATGGGGGGGTGGGGGGCGCTGCTTTTCTCGCCCTGAGATCAACGGGACGGGTGAGGGTTGGGGAGCGTTGATGTGAAGCTGTTGTGAGGAGAGGTGAGGTTGGGAGGGGGAATCGCGTCCCCTTTGTGTCCTCGGGGAAGGAAGCAGCCGTTTCTGACCCAAGGAGACCCTGATCTTGAGGCCTGGCTGCCCAGAGGGAGTACAAATGTTCCTGTTCTGCTGGCTGCGCTGGCAGAACCGCAGGGTTTTGGTCACAGGACAGGACGGAGAGGGGCTGAAGTGGTCTGAGAGCCAGAAGCCCAGCTCCGGGAGGTGCAGAGCGATGCTGTGGTGGTGGTAACGGGGTTCACCGCAGCTTGGATCCTGTCCCCGCAGGCAAGGAGCCCCCCGCGGTCACCAAGGAGCAGCTCCTCTGGACCATGCGGGTGGCTGCAGCCGCCGAGCGGTCCTGG
>NW_010157080.1:3250-3851 GCF_000695765.1 Mesitornis unicolor
GCTGGTCAAGACCGAGATAATGTGAGGGGCGCTGCCGCCGTTCCCCCGGGAAGCACAGCCCCCTGCAGCCGAGCCCTCTCCGACCTCCCTGCTGCGTTTAACCCTGAATTGAGACTTGTGGTTTGGGTGTTTCCGCCGGGAATACCCAGGAAACGGGGGCGCTTCTGACGCAGAAGCGCTCGGCGCCGGGGCTGCCCGTGGTTTCTTGGTGCATCCACCACGGCCCTCGAGGAATTCGGGGCGGTTTTGCCCGGGGGTGGCTTTTTCCTCCTGGAGAGCTGTGCCCCATGGAGCTCTGTTCTCCCAGTGTAAGACCCTCGGGCATGGTGAGGTGGTGTGAGCCCCACCAGCCGTGGGAGCCCCCCCAGCCGTGATGGGAGCGGTGGAAGGGGCGTAATGCCCCGAAAATGTGGGAGCATCCATCTGGTCCGTGCTCGTTTCCCTTCAGTGCAGGAGTGTGGCTCCAGAACTGGCCTCTGGGCCTCCTCTTGTGGTTTAGTTTGTTCGTTACTGGGCTTTCTGAGGCTTTTGGAGCTGATTTTCTTGAGGGGCAGGGGAAAAAAGGGGTGAAAAAGCAGGGGGAGAGCCCTGCGGCCACTGC
>NW_010157081.1:0-2044 GCF_000695765.1 Mesitornis unicolor
GGATGCAGAGCTCAGGTTCCCCTTTTGCAACATGTGGCAAGAACCAGGTCAACTGGCCCGCAGCCCATAGAGTTCACTGATGGGGCAGGGCCAACTGAGCAGTGGCTGCCCTTGAAGAAGCTACGTCTCCAGGCGGTATTTGCTGGAGCAGGTCGTGTGTGAAGGAAACTGCAGCTGTGGGCAAACTCATATTGGACTTTTGAGGACTTTTTCCCCTACGGAAAGGGGGCCACATGGAAGCAGAGAGAGAGGCTGGGCTGAGTCTTCCCTACTCCTGAGAAGCACATGGCGTGAAAACCAACTGCAACCCCCCACTCCCATCCCCCTGCACTTTCAGGCAAAGGGGGAGCAGGAAGGTGAAGAAACTGGGAACCAAAGCTGAGCCCGGGAAGAAGGGAGGGATGGGGGGAAGGTGTTTTGACTTTAAGACCTGGTTGCATCTCCCATTGCTCTACTCTGATGTTGGTAACAATGTAAAATAGTTTTGTTTTTTATTCCTTATGATAAGTCTGTCTTTTGCCTGTGACCTTTTTAAGTGGTGAGAAGCCCTCCCAGTCCTTATTTTGACTAGCCCTTTTTTTCTGGGGCATCATGGTGCTCGGTTAGACACTGGGCCTAAACCATGACAAACATCAACAGTTTTAAAATTGTACTGTCTTTCTTCACATGGTTCCATCTAGCATCTCAGGTACTTATTTAATTCAAGCACACAGTATTAGATATCCAACCTTGAAACCATAGTAATCTGATTTCACTTACATATTTATATAGATTTACAGATTACCAAGTTAAATAATTCAAATCAACAACAATCTGTTGCCAAATCCAGAATCTAAAACCAGTTTCAATCAGGTTATCATGGAAAGTGTAACATGTAAAATGGAAAGATAAGCAAATAGTGCAGAGATTCTGAGTGCAGATGTCTTAATTGTGTCTTCATTCTCTAGTCTCAGCATTGCTCCATAAATCACAGTGGGAACTGCCACACAAGACATATTCTTGATTCCTGTTTTCACTTGCTGGCTCAGCTCCTCTCCAGCTCCCCTCTGGAGTACACATCCCACAGGAACTGAACAATGGTGCAAGCGTATGCACAGCAGCAGGCTCTGAAAAGTTAAGTACCTGTAACTCTGCATCATGGTGCAAAAGAGAAGGCTTGCTGCTGCACATGCTAGTGAGTTAGGAGATGAGGAAAAGACATAGGAAAAGGTAGATAAAAAGCATCCCATCCCTGATACAGGACAGCTCTACAGACCACAAAAATTCACCAAACACAATAGACATCAACTTTTAGTTAAACTTATAATGTATTAATAGGTACCTGCATGTAGTTTTTTGTTTAGATTTGATTCATATTCAAATCACCTTATAACAAATGTTTTGGGTTGTGCTTTGTTTAGGGAGACAGGAGATACTTTTCTGAATGTGTTAGATGAAATTCAGCTAAGCCCCTTGATACAGCTAAATGGACTGGGAGAAGGCAGACATGCCCACTGCAAGCAAAGATCAGGTTCAAGACCATGTGCAACCTGGTCTGGTGGGAGATGTCCCTGCCCATGACAGTGGGGTTGGACTAGATGATCTTTAAGGTCTCTTCCAACCCAAACCATTCTATGATTCTATGATTCTATATTGTCAGACAGGAAATTGAACTGGTTCAGGTTTTGTCTCAAAAGCTTAAGCAATTGTTATTACACTTTTTTAAAATAAAAATTTAAAAATTGTAATTTTAAGTTTAGCAGCAAGATTCCTAATACAATATTTTGTTTCTCCTTTAAAATCCATCAATTTCCCTCAAAAATACTCTGTAGTATCTACAAAGACATAATATAATGAATCGCAATAGTTCAATTTTTTGTTATAGATGCAGTATGCTTTCATCATTACAAACTCATTTGGTCAGAAAACGCAGTTGAAATGGGCTTATAGATTACATCTATGCAAAATCATATTCAGTAGGAATTACTCTTCTCTAGTGGGGTGCTAATTCGGTTCAGTATTAGAAATCAGCTAACAATATCACAGAATCACAGAATCACAGAAT
>NW_010157082.1:0-7297 GCF_000695765.1 Mesitornis unicolor
GTTCTATTTAGCTCAAACCAGGACAGTTATGCTCATGTGTAAACACTTTCCTCTGTCATTGGTCTTGAAATAAACTTTTGAATAACTGCAATTGTCACTTGTCTATTGCCCTGAATATCATACTTGTGCTACTAGGTAAGATGTCCCCTTATCACATACATAAGTAGTCCAGCCAAGATAGAAAAAAAATAATCTTTCAGATACTTCTTGCTTCTTCAGGTAATATGAAGTATACTTTTTCAGGAATGGAGGACGTATACTTATACCAGTCTCCATGGAACTTAAAGATTGATACAAAGGCTGTTAATTTATTTAAAACTTTCTCCCTTTCACTAGGGAGGTTTAAATTCAAAAATATCTATTTTGATGATATATTTCTTCGGCTTAACTTGACTATCCAGAAGGCAAAGGTGGCTAAAACAATTATCTCTCTGACAGAGAAAATTTCCATTGATGTCTCAGAATAATTAGATTATTCTATTTTGGATGTACTTTGGTATCTTATAAAAGTACTGAAATAAATTGAGTGTAACGAAAACACTCATTCTCTAATTGCTTTATATATTTAACTTAGATATTATTTCTAAAGGTATAATATAGTCTAGCAATCTTTCTGATATCTTTTTTGCTCTTTAGCATCTTAATAAATGACAATTTAAGCCCTCTCAAGCTTAATCCTGCTCACTGGGAAAAAGTAAAAGTAATAGGATTTTTGGGTTACTTTGGAATTTTTTTCTAGCTGTGGTCTTCCAATTTGCTAAAGTTTCTACAATTTTTATAAACTGATTTTTGGTACAGTCTCTGCTTTCTAAGGTGTGCAGTTATTACTGTAAAGACCAAGGATTCCATCCAAATGGTTTATAAAACCTCTATCTATATTTTTGTTCTATTGAATTTTAAATGTACCAGTGTTCATCTGGTTAATCTGCAATAGACAGGAGAGGGGTTTATTTTTCCTACCCTCTACATGCAGCAGCCAGTGTCCCGTTATTCTGAGTCTGAGTTTTGTGTAGTTGCTGTTAAAGTTGCTCTCTTGACAGCAGAATGTGCGCTGCTGATCATGATTCAAGAAAGTAATTACTTAAGACAAGAAAAAATGAATTATTCTCAGTCTTTTTTTTATTTTTAATTAAAAACCCGAGGTGTACATCCTTCCTTCAGCCAGTGCTATGATCAGAGATGTTTTCTTGTGTCTGAGAATTGGATTGAGACCCTCAACACAGGATCAAAGCAATAGGTTTGCTATTTGCTACAGATCTTTTATCCATGGTGCAGTGTGAAACATCAAACAAATCTCATTTGTTTTCAGCTAACACATACATAAAGAGACCAAGTTGTTGTAATTACATGCACGTAACTCAAACTGAATTCATTTAGAGTTTTGTCTGCATGCATAAAGCATATTCATGCCTTCAACATTCACAGCTAATGCTCAATCCTGTATACTGATGAGTGTTGGTTGTGAGATGTTAAACACCTTTAGGACACATATTTTTATTTTATAAGTATTTTGAGGCACAAAATACCCAGCCCAAGTGGCTGCATTAAGAGTGGTGAGGGAAGCATGTTTTATTTATTTAGCTGTCTTTGCTACAAAGAGCTTTCTACAAGTCTTGTCTATGGCTTGGTTCTGCCTCTCCAACTGTCCGTGTTGCTAATCAGGATTTCCAAATGCTAAGTGTTAGCACATAAAGCTTAGAGTTGAGAAATTCTGACTGTCATCACCAAGGGATTAAACAGAGATTTATTCAGGTAACTCGACAAATATTACTCTATGTGGTTTAAAACAAGTCATGCATCTAAATTATTGAACATTCCCTGCATAACAAAACACCCTGCTTGTATACTGCCATGCGTACTGACCTTTTGGCCAAAGGGTATATGGTATATTCACTTTTCTACTCTTTTAAAAACATGCATGGAAATGATGATACCGGTAAATTAAAAATATTATTTTAGCAAATTACCTAAAACACCAGCAATCACAGGGAGACCTCTCTTTCTGAGATGCCCTCATAACAGTCAGTCCTTGGAAAGGGTCTCCTGGGCCATACAGCTACTTGTAAAAAATCACGTCAGCCTTAGCTCTACCCTGTGTCCAGTGGTGGATGAGCCATGGGGAAGTACGAGAAAAGGGAAAAGGATTTGCTTACTTATAAAATTTGAGCGCTCCACAAACACCTCTGGGTGCACGCACATGTCAGCAGTGAATGACCAAGTGAACACCAGAACTGTCTGGCCATATATTCTAGAACCAGTGACTTTTGACTTCCAAGAAAACACGGGGAAAAATATATAAGCCCCATACTGCTGATAAGCTGGGTCTTGCATCCCATAGAGTGTGTCCTTGTCTGAGTGACTTTCCTAATTTTGCGGACTCAGAACAAGAGGTCAGTGAAGGCTTTAATTGCATGTAAGAGAGGATCAGCTTTTGGCACAATTTATAACTAAGGTAACCAGTTCAGAAATACATGGCTCATTTAATTTTTTTAAAAAGAGGGTGTAGTTTAATTATTTATGCTGTATAAATAATGAGATTCCAACAGTCTGAGAAGTCACTGAAACATTATGATATTAAATCTCTGCAAAGAGACAGAAGGTGAAGAGAGAGGCTCTTTTGTGTGAGTTATAAAGTGTGAGGATTAGCAAAATGTGGATTAGTAAGGGTCTGCTGCATTCAATACAGAATTTAGGGTGAATTATTTACTGTTAGTATTACTTGCTTTCAGCTTATTAAAATTAACTCTATGAGCTGGTAAATAATAAAAAATCTGTTTGATGAAAGAAATGCTAATTTTTTTCTAAGAATATGACTTGAAATTAATTACCCAATTCTGTTGGCTGTCCTCTATTGATAAACAGTAAGAAACATTCAATAGCTCATGTTTAAACCTTGAAGCATTTGAAGCAGATGGATCGTATTTTGGGTTTCATCATTAAATTTCTTTATATCTTTATTGAGAGTAGTTTGAAATAAAACTCATGCAAGACAAAGAGTGTTGGAGAGAAGAAACACTTTTTGTCCTGGGCTTCTGAGCTGAGACATTTGGATGACTGTGTTGACTGTACTAAAATAAACCACAGAGAGCTCTCCTAAAATTATGTGTGGTCTATTAAACTGAAAATTAGGCTGGAGTCTGACAGCCAGGGGAAAAGTGCATCTCTGTTCCTAGTGACAATCAGAGAAAGTTCAGGAAAGTACTCCCAGAGGTGAAACTGCAGTGGGGATTGTGAGATCTGTTGTGTTATGTTAGGAAAAGCACCATGAAGGTCCTTCACAATTACCAAGGTGCTGTAAATCTGTATGTGATGTGACACAGTAAGGGGAAACACATGGGGGAAATAAGAATTGCCTGCTTTGTTTTACGGAAGGCACCTAAATCTGGCACCAAACACAACCAGCTGACTATTATTGTTATGCCTAAATCTTGGGCTCTTTCAGCAGAATTACTGAGTCAACATTTGTTCATATTTCACAGGTCCTATTCTACGTTCTACCTTGATCCTTTCTTGCTTCCATTTAATTGCAGGGAAATCACTGCTGAAGTTTATGTTCCTGTCAGTTGTTTTGCTTCTGTAGGAATATCCGTCAGCAGCACAGAAATCTCGGACACTCCACACGTCAGCTTACACCTATTTTTCATTTTGACATGGTTTATAGCAAATGTCATTATGGGATTGCATTTAAGCTGCTGGTGACAGCATGTCCATGTTCAATTAAGTTTTTAGACACCTCTTCTAATTGTATATTTCAGCACTTCATATTCCTATGATTGCTGCTGTTTCTCACCTTCCCCAGTTGTTTAAAAGGCACTAAAAATCTCTCTCCTTACCTCAAAATGTGAAGATTGTATTGACTTTATCATGTAAATGTGACACCAGAATTGCACTCACAAAATCTGCAGGTTGACAAGCCCGCACAATGCAAACCTCTATTGTGACTCTGAGGGATGGGGTAATTCAGCCACTGCTGGAAAATTGCAGCAGTGCCTTGAAATCTTCCCACAAAATGCTGGTTTAGAGAATTTCCTATATGGATAAGGGCACATTTCAAACATTGCTATAATGATGTCCTTGATCCCTCTTGCTGAAGAGTACTTATAGACCATCCCAAATCCAAGGCTTCTTTTTTTTTTTTTTGCGCAAATTGTTAAATGTTGGAAAATGGATAGGCAAGTGAAGTAGATGCAGAATCCAAATTCGGTTTGAATTCTCTTGCTGCATAAAGGTAGCTGACTGTTTTCAACATAACTATATATGTTAAAAAAAAAGTTTTGGTATTTGTTTTTTTTGTTTGGGTTTTGGGTTTTTTTAGTAAAAAAACACACAGAGTGGTTTGTTTTTGTGTGTATGTGTGTGGTTTTGTGGTTGTATTTTTTTTCCTTTTTCTTTAAGAAAAAACTCAGTTTTCCATGGAGTTTATGTTGAAATGCACCAGAACAAAAATTTTGAGTCCTAGAGAAGGAAATCTGTTATTGCCAAACCTTCGCGGAATGATTGTCTTTGAATTATAGTGACTGTGAATCAGCTGGGAAACTAAGTAAACCCTTCTAATTACATAAAGCTAGTTTCTGGACATCCTTGAAGGGTCCTTGACTTTGAAACCTGTCTTCTAGACTGGTTAGGCAGGACTCGAGTACCATTTTTAGGAAAAATGATGAAAACACTGGTTTTCTCTTTTAAGTTTTTGGTAGATGTATGCAAGCAGTTAGACTCTTCCACAGAACTAAAGAGATTGTGCTTCCTTGATTAGGAGAAATAAAACTAGCTATATGTAAGAAATGTAAACCCATTATAACTAGGAATGTATACTTTTCACATCCACTATGGAAAATGTTTTTCAAACAAATAGGAAACATCTAGATTTTTGTTTCCATCAGCCAAAGCTCCATTTAATACCTAAGACAGCATGTGTAGGTAGAATGCAACGCTGGGGAGTAGGTTTTGCATCTTGGATCTCTGTCTAGGACAACTTGGTCTGTAAGCAGAAGCATCATTAATTCCCTTTTTAAAGTTGATCTCTAATTCTGAGCAGTTTGATTTTCCTTACACTTTCACAAGTGAGACAAACTTTGTGTTTTCCCAGTCCTTGCAGTCGCACTTTACAACATTAAGCAATTTTTTCCATGCAGTGTGAAAATACTTTTTCAAAGCAAACTATCTATTTTATGGGAAAAAAACACACCTGTTCAGCATCTGTGAGAAATGAATTAATGCTTGAGGAATAAGCTTAGATAATGTGCATCTCCAAGGCATTCTACTGTCATGAGACTTTTTGAGGCAGCAACACAAATGAAGACATGCAGTGAAGCTGATACGAAACAGATCAGCACTCCCATTTACCTGATGAAGCCAAACAAAAACTTCACAGAGGCATTCTGAGACAGTTAATGGCACTGTTACAGTGTCATCTTCACCAGCATGTTCAAACTGAAAAATCTCTTCACAAACAAAACACGTGCCAAAGATTTAAATAAATACTTTGTTACCTGGTGTGATCTTTGACTGTGTGACACAATGGCAAAAACCTCTAGAAAAAATAATTTTTCATGTGAAATGTTAAAGAAACTTAATGGTGAAAATCTGTTTTCAACGATATTGCAAACAGATTTAAATGCATATGCAAAACAGCATCTTTTTAGAAGTGCACTGGATTTTCTGTGAGGGGTTTTGGTTTTGTTTTTGGTAGTGGGGGAGGGCTGTGGAGATAGCCCTGTAAGAAGCTACCTGAAAAGCTCTCTCAGTTCCAATTTCAGACCCACCTCTGACCAAGGGCCAAGCCAGTCAGCGCCCCTGCAGATTAATGTATTGAAGGGGGGTGCGGCATAACCCCTCTCTCTCTCTCTCTTGCACAAGCCCCAGCAAGGGCAGCCCTGGCCCCGCCTCTGACTTAAGCTCAAGCCCCACTGCAGCTCCAGCCCAAAAGAGAGAGCCAGGAACTCTTCAGAACCATCAGAAGGGACCTGCAGGGGAGAATATTTTTCTCCCTGTGATGAGTCTGTCTTTTGCCTGTGACAATTTAAGTGGTGAGAAGCCCTCCCAGTCCTTATTTTGTCTAGCCCCTTTTTGGGGGCATTGTGGTGCTCAGTTGTTCAGTGGGCCTAAATCATGACAAGCAGGTAATATTTTAAGTGAAGAAGTATTAATTACACTTCTGGAGATTTGGAAGTATTTCTAGTACTAATTGAGGAGTTTAGAATATATGAGAAATCATATATATGATAAATATATGATAAATATGTGCACATCGGTGGAGATAACACCTTCTAGATATTTATTCTCATCCTTTCTCATATTTTCCATTTGCCCTTCTTTGTCTGTTCCTCCAACCACAATCTCCTCCTAATTGTATTCATATCCTTTCTTTGTACTAGATAAATTTTATTTCTTTTAAAAGTATCATCTAATTGAATATTGATAGTCCATATCTTCTTCCTTTTCTTGATGTTTCATTAAACTGAGTTATTTCTCATCTAGTACAAATCTTTATATCTTCAGAGCTTTGTTGTCTCTGAGCTCATATGTGCCTAGATAAGATTTGAGATACTTTTTTTTTTTTCCTTTTACTGGTTCCTTTTTTTATTGTGGTTTTTGGGTTAGCAAAAGAAACCTTCCTGTGTGGTTGAAAGAGTCTGACTCATGCTACTGCATCTTAATAGATAACAATATTGCCTATGGCTGGGATCTTCAAGACAGTTAAATTATAAACTTATCTCCCATCAACTTTCATTGGTTCCTTCATGATCTTTGAAGAAAATTGAGTGTGCATTAATTTTTATTTTCTTGTATTTAGAGTGGGTATTACTCTTATAATAGCCATCTCAGACAGGATTTAAAGAAGAAGTGATAAGCTAATGTTTATTTAAAGAAAAGTGAGTGTGCAAGGGAGCAACAGGACAGAGACCAAAGATGTTTCCATCTGAGAGAAAACATGTGGATATAAAAAGATTAAAAACACTAGCAGCACCAACTATCATAACAGTAGGAATTATTAAAGGAAGAAATATAGAAAGAGAATAGGTCTATTTATACCTATATTTACCTATTGTTACCTGTATTTATTTAATAGGTTTATACCAACATAAATCTTGTGGAAAAATCTAACAAAAGCCAATATTTCTGCAAAACTCTACAAGAAGATGTGAATATTTTGGGGGAGCGGAATTTAAAGGTATGCAGTCTCAACAGCACCAATTGTTAGTAGCTAATTTGTTGGGGATGTTAAAAGTTTTTCATTACTTGAATTCTCTAAGTCTACATCAGGCACTTTAATGAAAGATCAGGTGTAGCTGAACAC
>NW_010157083.1:0-2589 GCF_000695765.1 Mesitornis unicolor
GATGGGGGCTGGAAGAGGGTGGCCATGGGGCTGCACCGCGGGTTTGGGGTTGTCCCAGCCGAGAGTTCGGGGGACATCCTTGGTGTCTCCTAACCTGTGGGTTTTATCCCTTGTACAGCACCGAGAAGGAGAGAAACCACTGACAGGGCCGGCCCGAAGCGGGCACTGAACCAGTTGAGAACCTGACACACATCTTACGTACAACTGCTCTGGGTAAAGACGCCGCGCTCATGCTGTATGTTTACATTTAAATAAGGCGGCCCTAAAAAGAGTTACTTTTTAAGCCTGTTTTGTTTCACATTGTAACGGGTTTATTCGAGGTATTTTGCAAATGAAATTGAACGCTGCTGGGACAGTTGCACCTGGCGTGGCAGCTATTTTAGCATGGGAAACGTTAAACCTAAGCAGCCAAGCCCCGACCCCGATGTCTCCTCAACCTGTGTCGCGTGATGAAACTTGAACTCCCAAACACGCAGTGTCCCCTGTCAGGGGACGCTGCCACGGACACGCTGTGCTGTGCGCCTTCAGCCCGGCTCGGGCTGCACGCAGCGCTGCCACCCACTCCTCCAGCCATGTGCTAATTCTTGGGCTGGGGGGCTGATACCAACAGCTGACGCGCTTGGGAAGTTTGAATGATGCTGGAAAATTAAAGCGTTCAGAGAAAGTTGGGAAACTTGTGGCAAAAGCACCACGGTGCGTGTAGGTATGGCAGTGCATCGATGCGGGACGTAGCCAGGATGAGGGAGGAAAGTGGAGAAGCACTGTGTAAGCGATGCATTTTTCCTTATTACGGTGCGAGTCGCGCCAGCCCTTTAAATAGCTGGGGATATTCCTAAATCTGGCAAGCACAGGGTAGGGAGGGTTTCCCAAGGGCTCTCCACATTTACCCGACACCCAGGTCATTCCCAAGTTGTGCCTGTACATCACTGATGCCATTTTTCTCCCATCAGTTTATTAACCTATATACTTTTTTTTTTAGAAGTTTAAAAAGCAAACATGCATGTTGTATTTTCAGTTTTGGACATTCATGAAGTGGCATGCTAAAATCCTAAACCCTACTAATGGTGGATTATTAAAAAATATACAGCTAGTTTAAATTTGCAATGTTTTTAATAGTTAACTTATAATATATTTAATTAGCCCTTAATTAATGTTTAACTTGTTACTACGGGAGGCACGCCGTGTTCTTTAAACGCTTGGTAACTGTACCGCTCTGAGGAGTGCTGTGAAGAGTACTTGTCTCTTCTTTCCTCCCCTGATGCCATCTGTTCAGTCCTCCTGGCCAGCCTTGCAGCTTTAGCCAAGTGTGAGGACTGGAACAGCAGCGCCACGTTGCTCACTTGACTTTCTGGAGAGAATTTTCTCTTCTTCCCCTAAATAAGTGCAAAGCAAATTCTGGCATTTATTATCAAGAACAGGATCTTGGTATGTTGCTCATGCAACTTCACATTTTTAGATTTCCACCATATGGCGAGCACCTTTCCCCTATCACAACGAGGAAAAACCTGATGTACCTACAGATCCCAATGTACACATCTCCGTTAGTATCATAATTGAGAAAAGTACCGAAACAGAGTTCAAAACAATTTCACGTGGTGTCAGTCTATTGACTGAGATTTTTGTTTTCAGAAGGTTTCTGTCATTTATTTTTTTAACAGGGAGCTTTAAATTATGATCTTAGCTTTGGCAGTGATTTCTGAAGGTGGAACTCTCGTGTTTATACAGAGTGTTTCTTAATGTTTATATTGTGTCAGCATGTGTGTGTGGGTACTGATTTCTACAAACACATCTTCCTGGATTTTTTAAAAATTAATTTAAAGACAAACTTTCTCAATAAAAATATTGAATTTATAATTAAAGCTGATCTTACAGTCGAGCTCTACGTTCTTATGAACACATTAAACCAAAGCACCTGACCTGCTGTACATTCAGTATGATACCCTAAAATGGCAAAAAAATAGTGCAGTTTCAAACAATTTTAGGAAAATTGAGTATGCTCTGAATTCTGTAAATCATAAGAAAGATCTTTATTTTGGATTTTCAAAATATTGTGACTTTACTGCAGTTTTAAGAGTAGTTCTTGGCATTTAAAGGAAGTGAGTAAAAAAAGTGAGGTTCACTTTTGCACCATAGCATTAGCTGAACGCTCATGACTTTAAACTCATTAATAATTTGCACAATCCTACAGGAATTTGGTGTTTTCACTTTAAATGGGACTTTGTCTCCCTGGTTTTCTATAACTTTTGTACAAAATGCTTTTCAATGACAAAAGCAGGAGCAAGCTGTTACGACTTGGCTGTCTCTCCTGTTTAATGTGGCTCAGCGTAGCATTAAATTCTTCTCTCTTCACTCAGAATAAATTGTTGAATTCAACTGGGCTTGAAGATTTTCATATAATGCTCAGGGTTTCAATTACTAAATAATATTGGAATTTCAGTAACACTGATTGATCGTGGCAGAAATTAGGCCCCAGAGCACTGTGGCCCAAATATTCATGGTATAGACAGGTAATATCTATCCAAAACAATTATAACAGTGATTTCTCTGAGGAACAGACCCCAGGCCTGCATTTTTATATATATATATATA
>NW_010157084.1:0-10498 GCF_000695765.1 Mesitornis unicolor
TTCTGTGATTCTGTGATTCTGTGAGATGCCAATATCATATATATGTCCTTACTGCTAATGCAGGCTGCCCCTATGTTATTTTTTAAAGAGGCACATCAGGAAAACAGACTTCAAGTGAGGTGCTGTTTAATCTTCGCATCATCTGTCCTTTCTCTTACTGTTCAGAGATATGCAGACTCCTCTCTTTTCCCCCAGTAGTGTCAGTGGTGGGATGCTGGACCTCAGACAGGTGCAGGGACAGGAGGAGGAGAGGATCTATCAGAGGGCTCAGGAACAGCCCAGCTCTGGCCAGCATAAGCTTGCACTGACCCACTCATGTCAGCAATGCCCTTGTGGGCTCCTGGACCCCAAGCTTGGCAAGGCCAGCCACTCTTTATGGAGGTGGCCAACAGACTGGGGAGAAGGACAAAGAGGACGAGGAGAAGGAAGGTTCCCAGCCCATGCCAGAGGGAGTGAAGGGTGAAATCATGCTCCTGTGGCCATCTGCTGAAGTCTGGTTCTTGGCATTGCTTTTACTCATGGCTTTTCCCCCCTTCCCACTGGAAGTGAGAGAGAGACCACTTCCACATTTAGAGGGAGGAAAGGTCATTCTGAGACCCCAGGTGCAGGAGCTTGGGGGTGCCAGGGCAGGTGGCTGTTCATCACACATGAGAGGGTGGGCAGCCTTGTGCCGGGGAAGGGGTGGCTGGGCTGGGGCATCTGGGCACAACCACATCACACTGGCGCAGACCCATGGCAGTGGGGGGGTGTGCTAGAAACGGCAGGGGAGGTTCAGGAGCACCAGTCTTCCTTGTGGATCATCATTCCTCTAAAACATACCTCAGGGATTTTAAAAAAAAAAAAAAGAAAAGAAAAAAAGAAAAAAAGAATAGAAAAAAGAAAAAAAGAAAAAAACTCCACATTTTCTATAAAGTAGAAATCCTGCTCTTCAGTCCACGTGATTACAAGCACAAGCCATCCATACCTATCAGCCCCAGGGAGCGTACAGGAAAGTAAAGTGGGAACTGGATGTCTCGACTGTCAGACCTCTTCTCTCGTCAGCTAGACACATTCTTAGTGTCTGTGCTGTGATGTCTATTTTAGTCCAGGAACATCAGGCACATTTGATTACTTATTTAAGTGTACAAATAAAACACAATTCCAAAACAGGCAATTATTTTGTTTAGGCAAACTCCATGAAAACTTGCAGGATTGTAAGACTCCCATGTGGAAGAGTGTATTTTTAATTATTATTTTATGTTTCTGTGCAGAAAACTGACAGACACTGGGCAGAATTACTCCTTTTTTTTTCTAAGCAGAACACACCCTGAATCTGAGTAAGCACTCCAAAAAGCCTGGAAAAGCACAAAGAGGAACAATGACTTTTTAAAATCTCCATCCATAGATGACAGCTGCATTTTTAAAATGAACTGTGTAAACCTAGCTGCTGTAGAAGGAGTGTGGCCCTTGAAAACGGCCCTCACCAGCTTCTAAATCTGTCCAGTGGAAAGGTTTTGTTCACCCTGCCCAGGTCCTGCCCTGCCACAGCTGCAGTGCTGCAGAGGGAGGCAGGGATTGAAGGGGTCTGGGAGGGGATGGGGGGCCCTCATGTCTCTTTCTGGGGAGAGAAGTCAGCCAGGTCAGGCAGCTGTGCCAGGAGAGCCTTGCCAGGAGCAGCAGCCACAGGTGAAATACATGGCCGTGTTGCAAGAGGGACATGGTGAAGAGTGTTTGTAAGTGGTGATGTGAAATGGAGCCAGGCTGGACTACCCTCTTCCCTGTCTCTAGCATTTTGTAAAGTGATGAAATCTCTGGTGGGATACAGAGATTTCACTTCTAGACTGGGATGGAAAGAATGATACGGTTATAATGAACCTATAACGTGGACTATAAAGGTTGCAGACCTGGCCCAGAGAGCAAGGATATAAAATTTGCCTGGGCTAAGGCTTTAAGATGTTTTGTTGGGAGATATCAGTCGCAGTGCTCCACAATGAATTCTGGATGGGGTCCTCGGCACTGGCTTTAACTTGTGCTCCATGGCTCTGTCTCAGCCAAGCACAATGTGTCAAAGAACATATATGGCTCTGCCGATATGAGAAGGTCCTGCTAGGAGTGTGGAAATGACAGCCTGGTGCCCGCTCAGCCTCTCCAGTGGCTCCCAACCAGGGGTCACTTCTGGCTTGGCTTGGCTTGTGTTGGCTGGGAGATGGTGCTATGGCAGCAGAATCTGCCCCACAAGAGATACGACCAGCAGGATGTGTGCATCCTGCATGTTGCAGCAGGGTTTGAGGGTTTCTTTCTTTCCAGCATTTGAATAGCATTTTAGAAGTTTCCTGCAGTACAGCTGTAGCCAATCTAGACATTTTATTAGTAAGCAGACACCAGGCAGTGGTGTAAGAAACACCACCTAAGTAATCTATGCAAAATTCAAGCTCCTGCTTTTTCTACCCATTTTCCAGTGCACAGTGGTATAAAAGAAAGCCTTTGTAGCACAGTTGTTTGTTTTGGTTTTGTTTTTTTTTAATGTTACTGCTCTGTCCCTTTATTTGCAAGGCTGGCATTTCCCCAAAGCATTTATATAGCTGAAGAAGCACAAAGTTTTGGTAGAGTATTTGAGCTGAAAGTCAAAAGGACTTTTCTTCCCAAGTGCCCTAAGTCACTTACAAGTGTGTCTGCATTCATTTTGCTGAGTACAATGGAGAAGACACAGCTCCGCTTGTGTCAATAGATACCATGGACTGTACTGGTCTACTATTGCTTGTGCCAGTCCAGGTTATTCTAGTTCAGGAAGCAAAAGAAACTGCTTCAGTAAAAGGCACCTTTTATTCCAGTGCCCTGTATTACTGTGTGAAGGTGCAACCATTGAAAGAAAAACATCACATCTAGTCCAACATGAGCCAGTGAAATTTTTCTGGTGTAGGCCATGGATTCCTAAGTAGCTCAGACACTTTTGAAAATACTGCTTTTCATCCAAACAAAGTAAAAGAGCAGCCAGTATTCAGGGTAAATGGCTTTGCTGGTAATGTTGGTTAAAGCAACCTCCCACATGTTTCCACCTTCAGTGAGTAACTCCATAACTGAAAAGTCTGGTGATGGTCCAAACAAAACAGTGTGCTTTTCATTTACAAGTGGAAAAAAATTGCACAGTGTATGAATTTACTATGAAGCCATTTTGTTTCCTATGAACTAGCAGTGACATACTTGTGATTTTAATAAAGCAAACCATGATCTCATTAGTTAACACTGTGTACCAGTCAAGTATGCAATGACAAACAAAGCAGATCCAGTCATTCATTGAATAATTGCTCATCAATAAATCTATGTGAGCCTTTGTAATCACACCACCAGGCTGGGTGGGCTTCTGCCCCCTGCTTCCTCCCAAAATGTCCCCAGCCCATTGGGGATTTGCCCCTGCAGCCAGCAGTGAAGCGTGGTGCTTGAGAAGGGCTGTGGCTGTGGTCCTGGTGAGTGCCCCTCTCCTGAGGCTCAGTGCTCATGCACCAGAGTCATCGTACCATCCTGTGTCTTCCCTTCTGGTCCTATCCTTAACCCAAAGATCCAGGACACAGTTAAAAAATACAAGGAATAATCAAAAGAGAGAGGAAATACAGGCAGCTGACTAAAATATTGTGCCAAGGCTGCAGAGCTAAAAATGATGCCCAGTTCTGCCACTGGTTGTATATGACTAGGCTATTTCCTTTCAGTATCTAAATTTTTCATTTCAGAAAGGGGTAATTGGGCTATTCCCTCTGCTTCACTTCCACCATGAATTCCACAGTATGGGGAATGCCTCTTTGTAACATGTTTTTGTGGAACCCAGAGCAATAAGTGAGAGTACGGAGAATTAATAACTTTGAGAGCATTTCCACCAGGAAATTAGGCCATTTCTGGTGCAGGACTCAAGAGTCCCTCAGTTGAACAACTCAGTCACCCAGCTGACTCACTGTCAACTCAGCCATGAGCTGGTTAGTAATGTACTTACCTCATTATTTGGAGAGGAGTTTGGACAGGAAAGCAGAAAGAGAGAATTATGTCAGAATGCAGCTCAACACCAGAAACTAGTGGTGAAGGAAAAAGAAAAATATGTGTTCAAGGATGATAAACCAAGAGGAGCAATGTAGAAAAAGGTAAGTGTAATGGATTAAATATAAAGCTGAAAAACACTTTGCGGTTAAGCTTTGCAGGACAACAGCCAGAAAACTAATGGGACTGCAAGGCTTGATTTTCTGCAGGACTGGAGATGAGGAAGCCATCCAAGGAACTGCTGAAAAGTAGGATGCTGAAGTAGTGTCCAATAGAAAATGGGTGTATTGTCTGAAAGCCTGAAAGGCTTGAGTTAGTCAGCAGGTTTGTCATTTAAGCTAACCCAAACGCTTACAGCTGCTGAGAAGGGTAATGGAAAATCAGTGGGACCAAATGGACCTGTGGAGTGCTTTTGAAGGTGAGCCTGTGGTGCTTGGGAGAGAGAGGAGGTAATGGGCTCTGGCTGAAAAACAAGGAGCAGAGCCATTCAGCTCCAAAATATAACTACAGCACAGAGCAGCATTTGTTAGAGCAGACTGACCTGACAAGAGATCCATTATGGAGGATATTGGATGGGACCTACAGCATCAGACTCACTAGCGGGTGAGATGGCTGCTGGATGGGAGCATGAATCCACAACACCTGAAGAAAAAACATGACCTGGCTTTTCCCTAGCCATTTTCCCTGGCTTTTGTGTCCTGGGCCTATGATCCTTGCATGCACGGTAAATACCCAGGGGCAACTAAGAGATTTCATTCATAAATATCAAGATGAAATGTCTAATCTGGAGAGGAGAAGGGCTTCAATGACCATGTTGAACGGACCCACCAGCTCACTGGCGCTGGTTTCCATCAGACTTTGTGCCGCATGGAGTCCAAACTGTCCAGCTGCCAGCCCCTCTGTTTCCTGTTGTGTTGAGTTTAATTGGGCTTATTTCTTTCCTCTCCTTTGCAGTGTCTGGAAATGTGCTCCTGGTTTCCCTCACCAGAGGCAAGGCCATGGCCATAGCCACGTTTTGCTGGAACAAACAGCCTGATGAATTAATCTCTTGATGAATTTTGTTGTCACAATCGAGTTGAGCCAAGATGAAGGAAGGTGGTACAGTGGCTTGAAGGCAGCCTCAAGGGAGAGTGTTCATGTCTCTGAGTAGAGACAGAGAGAAAGGCAGCATGGATTTTCCCCTGCATGTGGAAGCATAACTGAATAGGAATATGGTGTGAGAGTTGTCCTGATTTAGTGAGACAGAATTTTAGAGTCAGTTTTCTGTTGAGGAAAACTGCAATTTTGTAAGGACTACGACACTCTTTTTTCATGGTAACAAAGTTGATAAAAGATTTGTTATAGGTTCCAGCTAATACTGGTATGCAGGTTTCCGTACTGTTCAAGGTCTTCAAGGTCTTGAGATAAACAGATGCAAAGGCTGGGGGGAGCAGAAACCCAGGGGAGTCAACTCCAAGGTGACCCTAAATTGACCATTTAATACCATTCATACCATAAATGTCACATTCACTGTGAGTTGAGGAGTTTGCTGAGGGCAGCCTTTCCTCCTCCTCCTCTGCCTCTTCCTCTCCCTCCTGCTCCTTCTTCCGTGGCTGACATCTCGAGAGGGACTTGTTCACTGTCCTACTCCTGGGGCCTACTCCCCCACAATATTGGCTGAGTATAACTCTGTGTATTTTATATTACAACCATTATTAATATTAGGGGTTTATTATTACTATTATTGTTGTTATTATTATTATTAACATTGTTATTATTTTATTAAATATATATATCTATTTCAACCCACTAATCTCATTTCCTTTTTCCAGTCCCCCTCCCCAGGTGGGAAGGAGGCACTGGGTGATCAAGCAACTGTATAAGCCATGACAAGAGTGACACGGTTGGTGGAATTGGAAGGGATTTGTTTCTAGAATAACTGAAGTTACAGAGCACTAACAGTCTCAGGGCACACACAAGCCTTCTCATCTTTGAAAAACTGTAGAGTTCAGCAGTCAGCTGCCTTCTCCCAGGCCACTCAAGGTGATGGAAAGGGAGTCCTGCTGACTTCAGAGAGGTTTAGGTTTGCTGCAGTGTTCAGTACAATGATGGGAACAACTTCTGCAATAACATCATCATCAACTTTTTTGCACAGATTTGCAAGTGGCATACCCTGGGAAAATAGGTTGTTGCTGGTTAATGGCTTCAAATACTTAGATCATTTAAGCTGTTTCCAGAATCATATAATATGAAATACAGAAAGTGATGCTACCATTACCTGCTCTGTAAATGCCAGATTATTCTATTGCAATCAGAAAAGCAACTACAGATGTAAGTCTATAAAAACCAGGATCAAAACCTGGGCACTGTTTCTACTCTCTTTCAAGTGGGAGCTAAACCTGCCTTTGACAATATGTAATCCTTGAAAATTGATTAAAATGAAAACAAAGGGTAAATCTCATATAAATATTCAGGTCAGGGGCAAAGTTTCCCTGTGACCAGGCCTGGTATGAAGTCTCTGAGCTGTCTCCACAACAGCAAGTGATCAGGGCACGGAAGGCTACAATTGTGACTGTGGATCACTGATGATTCTTGGGTGATTGCTGGCTTTGATCTTGGATTTCCTACTGTCCCTATAGTTACCCTTATCACACTTTTGCTTTTGCCTTTTTTTTAAGGTAAAGATCATGTCCTTAGCTTGAAAAAAATCTGACACAATGGGTGAGATTTTAAAAGAAAAACTTTCCACACTATTTTGAACATCTCAGATAGATAGAATTAGTGCTAATAATGGGGAAAACATTAAACCTTGCTCACAACCAGTAAGAATCCTAAACTGACACATCCAACTTCACCATCTCTTACAAGTCTGCCACTACAATATATGGGCCATTTATGTCATATATGTTTCAGAGTCTTTTCAGTTGCGATTAAGAAAATTTTCTAGTTGAAAATACACCTCTGAATTCAGGTAATGATCCACATCCAGTGGGGGAAATGCCTGTTCCCTGGCACATTATTGTCCCTGTAGAAGTAAGTGTGAGTGCTTGAAGATCCAGCAACATCATGGCAACCTTGGCAAGAGACAGGGGGCTTGTTCACATCATCCAAGGTAAGTTTCAAAGTAAGCTGAACAACCTGCTTTTCTTGCAGCTCCCTTTAAACATTGTGGGTATTTAAAAACCCATGTTCCTGGAAGCTAAATACTTAAATGTATTTACCCTTCACTTTTTCAAATGTGTCTCACTATATATTGTTCTTCTTTGAAACAAAAATTTTTTTTTGTTTTTGTAATTTGTAATTGACTGATGTTACCTGCTACCTAGCTGGATGTCCAGCTACAATGAATTTTACACTGGCAGACAAAGTGGTTTTCTTTAGGCTATTTCTTTTTCTGCAAATAAGTTGAAATTCAAAATAAAAGTGAAAATGAGAACAACCGGAAATATAGGTGTAGTGTTTGGCCTATAAATCTCTTCTCCACCTCCTTATGAAACGCCTCCAGCTTGGCTCTGTGGTAGGCTGTTTGCAGGAGGTCTTTGCAAAATTTGTGCATCTGCTGGGGGGCAACTCACTCCTCCATGCAAAAATCCTCGCTGTGTTGTGATGTTTATGATAAACAGAGGTCATGAGATGGTGTGGAGAGTGGAGAGTTTAGGGAATGTATAGGACACCGGCTGAAAGATGCTTTTGGCATATACTTTATTGGCCAAAAGGGATGATCTTAAACAGCTGGGGAATGCTCACAGCTCCAGGCACAAAGACGGGGCTGCCTTTAGAAAATACCTAGCATTTTTTACCTCTATGGAGTATTTTGGGAGTTGCAAGGCAGGGCCCAGTATATCACCCAGACAGTGCCTCTCCCATCATCAGCTGCAGCAGCGGGGCAGAGGAGCCAGAGCTGCTCTATGAGCCCCTCACCCTCAGCAAACTCTGAAGAAGCAAACAGCAAACTCTGACGGTGAAAAGAAATCACGTATTTGAATGAGGACAGGCTGCTGGAGGTCTTTCCAGAAGCGATCCATCCATCCATTAGCACAGACACATTAGGAGCACTGACTGCATTTCCCATTATTTTGTGAATGAGCACTGGTAGCTCATGTGGGAAGACCAGAAATGAGCTGAATGATGACTCTAGGAAAAGGATGGCATGACGGCATTCGCAGTGTGGAGAGGTGTTAACAACAGGAAGGGAGAAATCATTGGAAAGAGGAAGTGTGGGGCTGTAAGGAGGAAACAGAAACTGAAAGCAGGGCCTGCATAGACAGAGGGTGTCTGTCTGATTCAGCGAGTGGCATCACTACAAAGTGGTTTGAGAGCCTTGGATAATCCAATCCAGTGCGCAGACAGTTTGCACTCAGGTAAATGTCTCTCTCATGCAGTTGTTTAAAACAACTTCCTCATGGTTCCAAAGGTGCCTTTTTCCATAGCATCTGTCACTATCCTGTCTATGAGATTGATGGTAAAATTCATGGTGGCTTCAGAAACAAAAGAGCTCAATGCTGGGCAGTTCTCAAACTCCCATCCTCCATGCTCTGATTAGGTATAACCAGTGACATGCTATGGCTCTGTAGGCTTCAGTGGTAGTCACAAGAGAAAGGATTTCACTAGCATAAACCCAAACAGCAGCAAAAATACTGTTGCTGGCCCTTTCCCTCTTGATTTGCCAAAGAGGAGCTGAAGTCCCTTCACCCAGCCAATTTTAAAAGTATTTTGTGATCATTGCCTAGAGATCCTCTGAGCAGCACATTATTTTGCAAAGGCTAAAGAAAAGGAAAAAGCTGACAAGCAGAAGGAAAAAGAAGCAGCCAATACTGATTGTGCCATCAGTTTGACTTTTCATGAATAATTGGGGGTTTTGTTTCATTCAGTGTATTTTCTAATGTTTGTTGACATACAATCCCTTTCAGAATGTCACTTCTCAAGGTCTAGCTGGGAAAAAAAAAGCCTTTGGTGGCTAAAAGATAGCTAAAACCAGTAGCACTTGGAGAGCTGTAAGACTCATACATGGGTGCAGGTGACCCAGAGGCATCATTTCTGGGAGCCGTGGGAGCTGCTGTTGAGAGCTCTCCTGGTGCCCCTGTGGGTGGAAGCATGGGAGATGTGATTCATTTGGTGGGATACCATGTCCCCGGGAGCACACCCACCTTGCTCCAGCTCTGCCAGGGTCCATGGCAAGGCTATGCCAGACTGATCTGTGCCCTGCGGGAGGAAAAAGAAGGCTTAAGGCCAAATCCAGCCCTTTTGGCAAGCCATAAAGACTGACATGCAAAAGCACGGAAACAACATCAACCGTGTTTCCCTAGAAGCAATGCCAGTTTCCACTACAGCAGAGGAAAACAGCAAAACCACTACAAAGACCTTTTTTTTTGGTTTCCTGTTTTTTAAAAGTCTCATTCATTGGCTGCTGTGGGATGGAAATAGCTTTTAACTCCTGTACTGAGACAACCCAAACACCAGTGGTCAGGAAATGCTTGTAATCCCAACTGAAACCTGATCTAGCAGCAGAGCAAGGAGGGAAAAAGACAGTCAGGTATCAGTCCTGGGGCACCTGAGAGGAGAAAAGAAACACCAATGCAGCAAGGCGAAAATGTCACCCTCTTCCACTGAGAAGTACTGGCACCCCAAAGGGCCCAAAGCACTTCACAGACCACATGCCTGGATGACAGCCCTCCAGGATGGTGATGACAGCAGGCCTTGGGAGGAACAGACCCAACCTTGTGTTTTGGTGCAGGAGGATCTCTTCATCCACAGCTATCGTCTTTCTGTGGTGAAATGAGAATCTGGAAATCCATTAACATTACGTATCTTAGCTCTGTGTCCAGAACAGGCAGATTAATCAACTAGTCTATCTTCTAAATTAACTTAAAGTGAATCAAAACATGTGCTTATGAGGAAATTGTGCAAAGCACCACAGGTGCGTGAGCTGTGCTTAAAATGCTATCCCACGTTTTGGGGCTGCTATCCTTAATAAGTCTCTTCCTGCAGCTGGAAAATCCATAATTCAGCATTGCAGTGGCCACGGGATTATTGGAAATCCTTGTGGGATGGATTCTTCCAAGAAAGGGTGTTATTAAGTGACCTTTTCTCCCATAAAAGTCTAGAGATGATCTGGAAAAATCTAACTGCCTGGAAAAAAACTCAAGGCAGCTAAAAGATAACTTCACTAATGCAGATGCAAAGCATCCTCCTTAAAAATAGAATATAATTCCTCATTTTCCATCAGCTGGAGACACTGATTGCTTCAGCTCTGTTGCCACATAACAGGGCCCTGCCCTCTCCACCTCTCCTCCTTCTCATCCCTCTTTGACCATGTTTCTCATCTCTCAAGCACTTTCTGACACATTGATGCTCTGACAGTCAGTTCTGCTTCCTGTTGCACTACCAGCTTGGACCAATACTCCTCCAGGTTTCTCTCAGTTAGCAAATTTCTTCCATTTCTCTGTCACAGAATCACAAAATCACAGAATCACAGAATATTATGAATTGGAAGGGACCTCGAAAGATTATCCAGTCC
>NW_010157085.1:0-290 GCF_000695765.1 Mesitornis unicolor
GGCACGCACACTGAGCTCATGATTCTCTGCTGTCTCAAAGTCCAGAGGTTTTTTGAGTTTAATTTCACCACTCACGGGATCAATCACAAAAGCTGACTGCCTCTGGTTCACTGCTTGGCTCAACTGGTAGGAGATATCCCCATTAGTTCCAGCATCCTGATCTGTTGCGACAACACTGAGAATCACAGAGCCCTCCGGAGCATTTTCGAAAATCTGCCCGATATATTGTTCTTGTGTGAAGATGGGAGCGTTGTCATTTACATCTAGGACAACAATCTGGATTCGGGTAG
>NW_010157086.1:0-520 GCF_000695765.1 Mesitornis unicolor
GAACCACTGTTTGGTTTCTTTTTGCATGATAAAGATAGTTTCCATTGGCTGCACTGAAGGTGGTCTGAAAACGCTGCTCTTTACCATCGACATCATGCTCATATCAAACTGGGCCACCTCCTCACGCCAACTGTCAGCTGAACAGCTATCAGCTCATTACCTCTGCATGCAAACCCCTCTGTGTAACAGTCACGGTCCCCCCAAGGAGGCCACCACAGCACAGACAAGTGACAAATGTGAGGATTACTGTAATGCCCTTGGGAGGATCAGAGCGTGCCAGGAAAGCTCAGTCCTGTTCATCTCCACAAAAGGGATCAAACCGTTCTCTCTCGCTATTACCACCAGAGCTCCTTAATGTACAAAGCCAGAGGTGCTCGATCAAAAAGCAGTAGGGTATCAGACAAACCGAAGGACTTCATTAAACCCAAACTTCCCAGAGTCGTATTTCTGGAGTTTTGACAGCTTCCTCTTTGTCATCAAGAGCAGAAGTTTCATGAAAGGGTCTGAAGTTCTAAGTGAT
>NW_010157087.1:0-203 GCF_000695765.1 Mesitornis unicolor
TATCGTTTCCGCCTCGCCTTCCCCCCTTTCCAAGCAGGAGCTGGTCAGGGTGCCCTGATTTCCATCAGGATCTCTTCTTTCCTTCACCCTCCTCCTTTTCTTTTTTTAATATTTTTTTTTCCCTTCTCTTTCTCTTTCACTCTGTCTTAAAAAAAAAAAAAAGCTGGAAGAATTACACTCCTGTCTCCTCTCCAGCAGTGCTC
>NW_010157087.1:366-600 GCF_000695765.1 Mesitornis unicolor
TGTGTTGTGGGTTACAAGGGAGCTGGAGCCTCCTTGATTGGCTCTTTGACGCTTTCGGACCAATTGTGTGGCTCCATAGGCGTGGTTTTGACAGGTCGAGTGGAAGGGGGACAGAGCCGAGTTATAAAAAGAAGGTGTCGGAAACTGTAACGCTGCAGCAAAGCATCACCAGTACCCGGGGCCGTGTGAATATGTCAACATGATCAGAGGGGAGGGAGCAGGCAGCGCCAGGGA
>NW_010157088.1:0-446 GCF_000695765.1 Mesitornis unicolor
GGCCGTGGTCGCGCTCACCAGGCTCATGCGGGCTTTGATGCGGTCGAAGTCGATGCGGGGAATCATCTTCAGGGAGATCTGGTTCTGGCTGGGCTCCACGTAGTCCACCTGGGGGGGAATTTGGGTGGTCTGGGGCAAAACCAGGGCTATTTGGGGGTGACCTGGAGTAAATTTGGTGCAATTCGGGGCAAGTTTGGGGTGGTTTGGGGCAACCTGGGGCGATTTCGGGATGGTTTGGGGTGATCTGGGGCAAACTTAGGGTGATGTGGAGCAAATTTGGGGCAATTTGGAGAGATCCAGGGTAAAATCAGTGCAGTCTGGGGCAATTTGGGGCTATTTGGATCAAACCCAGGGTGAATCTGGATCAAACCTGGGGCAAACCCAGATCAAACCTGGATCAAACCCGGGGCAAACCTGGATCAAACCCGGGGCAAATCCAGATCAAA
>NW_010157089.1:0-3950 GCF_000695765.1 Mesitornis unicolor
GTGTGGGTCTGCTCCTCCTGCAGGTGCAGACACGGCCCCCATGGTGAGACAGTGGCCTTGAACATTATCAGTTCGCACTGTCTGGGAAGAACATCCTGCCAGGTTTCAGCAAGTTCAGCCACTTAGAAGAGACTGAGCTGAAAAGTAAAGTCACTGAATAGAAAATTAGTTCTGTTTAGCTCAAACCAGGACACCTGGGTTGGCCCCTCCATCCCCAGCCTTTCTGGCCACCACACCACGGTGCCCAGGGCTCAGCAGCACCAAGGCTTTGGTGAAACCGCAATGGTCCAGCACTGTGAGGCACCCGAATCCTCTCAGGATGCTGATTCCTGCAGAGACACGGGGTGGTGCTGCCTGAATCCCCCTGGCTTTGGGGTTGGATGGAGGATGCTGAGGAGCTGCCAGCCCCATCCCAGCGCTGCATCCTCACATCAGGTCCTGCTCCTCGCACCCTGCGCGCTGCGGGCACGGGGCTGGCAGGGAAGCGGTGTAATTACCTCCAACGCGCGTCCCCCTCGAGAGCTCCTCGCCAGCTCCGCTGCCTCCACCGAGCACCAGCCTCGAGTGCTGCCTGGGGTGATGCTTTTTACTGCCAGGATTTAGCGGAATAAAAGCTAAAAGCTGGCACGAGGCGCGAAGCGGGGTTGCTGCCTCCAACAGTAACAGCGTGTTTCGGCAGCTGAATTGAGCGTGACCCCTCTTATGCAGCAGGTCAGCAAATAAATTGAGGGATTAATTGCTGCTGTCGATACGCAGCTCAGCAGTATCCAAACATTTGCAAATGGGAGCGCAGCACAGCAGCCGCGGCGCCGCAGCTGGCGCGTCCGGGCCTGGCTCCACTCCCGCTGCTCCTCGTGCATTTGGGACGTTGTCGGGGTCACTCTGCTTTGCTCCATGCTTTGGACAGAGACCCCAGCTTCTCCCATTCTCAAAGCATGGTTTCCCCAAGCTGATTTGGCCCTGGGTGGTGCTCAGCCCTCGCCGCACGCCCAGCGGCCCCGCAGCACAACTGTGTCCGCAGCAGCGCAGTGTCTGTCCCCATGTCACGCCACCAAGAACGGTGCTTTGGGAAGGGGGGTGCTAATAATCCCAGCTCAGCATCCTCCCAGCGTGGCAAACCCTGCCAGCAGCCTCAGCTGCTGTGTGAGGAGCTGTAAAAGAGCAAAAACGGCTCAGCTGCGCGCTCCGAGCTGAGCTGTGGGCTGAGGAACGGGGAGGATGTGCAGGAACGGGGAGGATGTGCAGGAACAGGGAGGATGCAGGAGGAAAGAGGATGCAGGAATGGGGAGGCTGCAGGAGCAGGGAGGCTGCAGGAGAAAGGAGGCTGCAGGAACAGGGAGGCTGCAGGAGGAAAGAGGATGCAGGAGCAGGGAGGCTGCAGGAACAGGGAGGCTGCAGGAGCAGGGAAGATGTAGGAGCAGGGAGGATGCAGGAGGAAGGAGGCTGCAGGAGCAGGGAGGATGCAGGAGCAGGGAAGCTGCAGGAGGAAAGAGGATGCAGGAACAGGGAGGATGGAGGAACAGGGAGGATGCAGGAGCAGGGAGGATGTGCAGGAACAGGGAGGATGCAGGAACAAGGAGGCTGCAGGAGAAAGAAAGATGCAGGAGCAGGGAGGCTGCAGGAACAGGGAGGATGCAGGAGCAGGGAGGATGGAGAAATAGGGAAGATGTAGGAGCAGGGAGGATGCAGGAACAGGAGTCAGGGCTAAGCTGCTGCTGTTTCCCAGCACAGAAGGTTTGGGCTCCGCTCCATCACGGTCTCCATCACCCCGAGATGGTGCAGCCGGAGGCGGGGAGCAGCGAACCCCAGCATGGACCCGTTTCGCTCGGTGATCTGAATTCTGCGCGGTAGATTCTGCCGCTAATAGCACAAAGCATTATTGAACTGGAAAGGCTGTTTAATTATTTCGTAATAAATAGACTGCGGAAGGTCAGGGGCTGGGAACAGCAGTGAACGCAGAGCACTCTGCCAGTCCCGTAGCAGCAAATGCGTCCCCTGCTCTCGGGGCAAGGCAGCTGGGGCTCGGTCTTGCCACTGGGCTGCAAATTATTGCTGTCCTCCGATGACCGCCGTCAAGAATCCATGAGCCCTTCTGCTCCCAAAGAGCTCCTAGATAATGACCTATTTATATTCATGCATTCATCACAGAGATTATTAATTAATACGTTTTATTAGTTTTGTTAAAATCATCTGTGCTAATTTTAGGGGGGATTTTAGCGGTATCATCGCGTTAAGTGCAAATAACCTGGAACGAAGGGATTGTTTTTGTGAATGCGGATATTAATGCCTCTCCTGGAGACGCTCTGCGCTGGGGGGGGAAGGCATTAATGGTCCCATTACGCTGTATTACACAAACGGCGTGTTTCGCTCGTGGAGGGGATTTAATGGCTTGGTGCAATAACAGCCTAAAAGCTGGCAAGGGTAAGATAATGGACTGTAAAAAATATATGTTTGTTGACACTTCCCCTCGTCGTGTGGGTTTCTGCAGGGTTGAATGTCCCCAGCATGCAGCATAGGAAGGTGCTGGTGCGGGACGGGACCCTCTTTGGGTGGATGGGGTGGGACAGGGGGGTCCTGCGCTTGCCGGCCACCAAAGCTCCCCATGTAGCACTAAGAGATGGGATGAGCCTCCACGCCTGGCACCCCATGGGCTATAGGGCACGGCTCAGTCCCATGGTGAGGATGCTCAGCCCCATGGTGAGGATGCTCAGCCCCATGGTGAGGATGCTCAGCCCCATGGTGAGGATGCTCGCCCATCTCCTGCGTGAGGACAGCGCAATCCCCACGGGCAGCCGAAATGTGGCCCCCTCCACGCTTGCCTGCGAGCGCCGGCTGATGCTGGGTTGATGCAGGCAGCCCTCAGAAATCTGTCAAATTACCGTTCCAGCACGATGCACAGGCTTGAAATATAAACGTGGCGAAGAGAGGCTGGCAAGTCTGCAGGTCCTGCGAGCCATTTGATCATCTCCCTAACGAAACAGCGCGCCCTCCCAAAGACACAGCGCCGCGGGCTAACAAATAAAACCCCCACTAAAGACGCCGCGGTTGGGAATTCTATCATCTCTGGTTACACAGCGCGATGGCACGGTTTGGCCTCTGAAGCCTGAGCTGTATATTTTCGGGAGTATTCAGAAGGTATTTTGGTTTTAAGGATCCGCTGCCAGGGAGGCGCAGGGCTCTGCTCTGTGCCAGGGAATTGTCCCAGCGCCGTCGGCAGAGGTGATGATAATGGAGCCGGTGATAATGGAGCCGGTGATAACGGAGCTGGTGATAACGGAGCCGGTGTCACCTGCACGTGCTGCCCTGGTCTAAAAGGATCTCCTAAAAGCGCAGCGTTGCAGGGCTTATTTCCTAACCCGGCTGGGGAGCTTAACCTTGCTGACCAGCACACACAGGCTTGGTTGGCTTCAGCTTCCAAAGGAGGGGATATTGAGGAGATAAATTATTTGGACACATCCCTGAGCAGCAGCGGCAGGGTAAGAAAATGCAGTCCAGCCCTTTCCCTTCCCCGGCTGCGTAGGCTCTGGTCCATGGGGGACATGGGGATGGCAGCGCTGGCAGCCGGAGCGAGCACCGGAGCCGAGCACAAAGCGAGGGGTGGGAGAGCTCTGCGCAGATCCCAGGCAGACAGCGACACAGCCCTGGTGTAACTGCTCTGCTTGGATCCTCACGCACTGGTAATTACTCTCCTCCTGATTTCATTATGCGCTATTGTGAGCGGTAGCTTCACCTCTCTCTGTTTCTCTCTCTCACACAAACCTCCCATTAGCATTCCCTGTCATGAGATTATTCCCCATCCCGCAGCTGAAACAAGCCGAGGGCAGGCTTGGTGCACAAGATCACCGCGTTTCAGTCGCCTTCCTGCGCCTCCCGTCTTCAGCACTTGCTGCAGCACTGCACTTGGGGCACAACAACCCCGTGGACACTACAGGGGACGAGTGGCTGGAAAG
>NW_010157090.1:0-13435 GCF_000695765.1 Mesitornis unicolor
GAGGGTCAGGTCTGCATATTGGGCCCACTGTAAATAACATAAAGTGTGGCCTCAGTCTACATTCAGCTTGCAAACCATGTACATTTCCTGTACAATTACACAGTATATTTTCTTCTTTACATAAATAGACAAAATCATGTCTATCTATACTGAAAAGCCTATTCACTTAAGCTTTCAGCTCCACATGCCAGCTGTTTCACAGCTTAGAGGCCCGGCTCCAAGCATGCTCAGCTACAAAAGACTGCTCAGGGATATGTCCAGTTGGGTTTGAGTATTTCCAAGGATTAACACTTCACCACCTCCACAGGCAACTAGTCCAGTATTCAAAAACCCTCACAGTGAAAAAGTATTTTCTTAAGTGAAAAAAAATTTCATGTTAAGGAATTTCCTACATTTCAGTTGGTATCCATTGTCTTACATCCTGTCACTCTGCACCACTGTGAAGTGTGTGCCTCCATCTTCTTTACCTCCTCTATCAGGTATTTATACACTCGGATAAGATCCCCTTGAGCCTAGTATTCTCTATGCTGAACAGTTCCAGCTCTATCAGCCTCTCCTCATATGACAGATGTTCCAGTCCCTTCATCACCGCCATAACCTTTTACTGAATTTGCTCCTGTATGTCTTACATACTTCTTGTACAGGTAAGCTCATAATTGGACACTGCATTTCCAGTACAGTCCCACCAGTGCTAGGTTTACAGCCATTTATAAAGTTTCTTTATGAGCAAAAACCTGTGAATAACAGTAAATCTATAACTTTCCTTGTTTATTACAGGTGGTATTCTCTGATTTTAGAAACATTTATTTTGTGGCTCATTATATGCACCAAAATAGCAAGCAATACATTCACAATAGATTTTGGAAAAATATGTTGAAATATTGGGTCCTATGCTGTCACTAAGGAATTCTTGTGTACAGCACTACAGATGAACTAAACAATTTTGCTCTTCTTCTCTTCAGATATTTCTCTGTTTTTATCACAGAGGTTGAACAATACTTTGGTTCATTAAGGCTGGACAGAGCATTTGCAAGTAGGAAATCCAGTTGCAGTGGCAGAGTGGTGATGACTGACACAGACTAGGAATAAATGTGGATACACACATTTGAGAGGGAGAAAAAAAGAAAAAAAGAGGGAAAAGTCTGCACCTGAAGCACACACTTGAATCCAAGAACTGTGAAATGTTGCAAGATTCCCACAATTTGAATACAGCTACTGAAGAAAATATATACCTGAAGAAAATACCTTTATTTTTAACAGTTTAAAAAAATATGTTCAAATGCTTTCCTAAATCAAGGGTAAAAAGTATATTCTGATATAAGATGAATTTGAACTATTGAGATTATTCTCCAAAAGTGTCAAAAACCTACATTTTTATTTTAACAGTGTTTTGCCTGGCAATTATGTTATTAATTCAGCTATTTCAAATTCCACAATTATTTTCAAAATAGTAAGAATGTAAGAACCTCAGACTTCTTTTAGGTTTGATCCAAACGAGTCATACTGTAAACAAATATTTTTAGCATATTCAGAGGAAACAGAAAATTCTGTGGTGCAATCCTCAAAGTCAACAGGGCTAAATTGGTTCATATCTTCAGGCACTGGCTAAAAGAAGCCTGCAAGTTAAACTGATAGTAGAAAGGATACTGCAGTCTTTCATGTCAAGATTGCAGTAGGAAAGGATGAAATTATTCTGTGACTACAAATACTCGCCAATGTTAATTTACAGAATGTCTGGTCTGACAGAAAGCTAGACAGAGAGGAAATCTTAGAAAGAAAAATATTGGCATGACTGAAGTAGAATATGTGCGTATTTAATGAAAAACTAAGTTTTCAGCTTGAGAGACTTTTCCCCAGTGAGGAAGGAGGCAGTAGTTGAACTAAAAAGACCTAGAGACTGCAATTCATTATTTATTAACACTTTAAAAAATCCTTTTCAGATTAAATACATGAAAAACAAAAAAGGTCTCCAAAAATTTCTGAATATTCTGAACACACAAAACCCGACCACTTCACTCCTCCTGAATTTAGAAGCAGGAAAAGCTTTTCATTAGCAATGTTCTGCCTTTCAACAGTCAGCTTATAGCTCAATGTTTGATCTTTCAGGAGCTTAAATGGAAACATATTCCTCAAAATCTGATTCAATTTTTGGTGAACGTGGAATATGATTCTTGAAGAAGTGATCAATTAACTCCTTTAACTTAAAGTAATAGTCATAGAGGTATTTAGTTTCATAGCAGTAACAGCGGTCACTGTATCTCAAGAATTTGTTTGAAAAGAGGAAAAAATGCAGCCCAGATGGCATCTTTTAGAGGAGGTATAAACACAACAGTAGTCAAAGATTTTAAATTGTTGCTAGAAAGCAATCACATTCAAATGGAAAAATACCAATATTTGTCTGTTCAAATCAGGGGGCAAATTCATCAGATCACCTGGCTCTTGTTAATTATTTTAATGATGTGATCCCACCCTGACTCAAGCAGGGAGAGAAGAATTCTGATGATGAAGGTCTTTGATTCAATCCTGCAGTTGATAACCTAGACTAGTATGTCTTATTTTAAAAGCTGCTTTTGCCTCCCACTCACACTTTTGCATGAGCATTCTGTGGAACTTCTCCTATTAGGATGAAGAAAATCAATCTCCATCTTGATCAGATAAGAATATTTTCTGCGCGAGATTACTAAACTCAGTTTTCACAGCTGTGCTCCTACAGTGGGCTTAATAAGGAAGAAGAGAATGAAACACTGTGAGGTAAAAGACATTCGCAATCTGTAAGTAACAGTCTGAAGACCCTCCTCTACAGCTATGAATATTACTGGAAACCAGTTTTCCCTCAACATAGCCCAAAATGTTCACACACACACACACACACACACATACATATATATAACAATATAGCAATAAAATGAAGATTGAGATTTATTCTTCCATGTATAAAATCATAAGGCAAAAAGTTCAGATAGATACTGAAGAAAAATTAACCTGTGGAATACAGTATTAAGTGTGAATATTGTCTGTAAGTGGTTCACTCTTGAAGTTTACTCTTATTCACCACTAACCTATCTGAATAAGCATAAATTCTCCACTTATAGCTGCACTGTTTTAGAAACCAGAAGTTTACATTTATAAACTGACATAATGTAAAGTAATTTGTTAGACATAGAATCATAGAATGGTTTGGGTTGGAAGGGACCTGTAGCATCTTCCTTTTCTGAACTATTTCATTCTTCTAGAATTCGTTATATAATTTCCAAATCTACCATACCTATAACATTCTTCTACCCATTTCCCAGGAGGATGTCTCTACAAAATCCACAACATGGAGCATCAAACTATCAACAAGCATTAACCAAGACAGCTAACATAAACAGGCTGGCACCTCTTTCTTCAGGAGAGTGTCTTACCAAGCAACCCCTATACCATGAACAACCTCACAAACTCCCATTTTATTTTTCTCAACACTAATAAAATGCTTGTCTGTTTAACTGGCAGGCACAATGCTGAGCTCTGTTATTTTTCAAATCACTATGGTTTAGACTGTATTAGAAAAATATTGTTGTTTGTTTAAATTGTATCCAAATAATAGCATTTTTCTCAATGTCATTAAGCAAAAATTTCTGCATCTTCTTTGACACTCCTGGGTTTTACTTGCTTATTTGCTTTGTTTCCAAAACAAAACACAAAATGCCTTATTTTTTAATGCAAATTCTTGTCAAATACCATTGATGGTAAAATTGACATAAACAACACAGGGCTAAAGTGGTTAAATGTGAGTTGTAACAGGTTTTATGAGCTAGCACATACTTCTAATCCTACTTTTGCTGTATGGTGCTCGAACGCAATTTCAGAATGAAATATGCCAAAATTGTGTAAATTGCGTTACTTAATGTTAAAGGAATAGTATAAGGATACACAGAACCTGATTGGCATTATTCTTCCTAGGATGTTAGCAGTTTAAAGACAGTTTAAATGTTGGCACAAAACTAGTAATTGTAACAATTAGTAAGGCCGAATATATTTTTCATCTTTGAAGTTACTAATTTCTGTACCATAGAACATCAAAACCCTCTAAGTAAGATATATTCCAATCAATTAACAGCAGGCTTGCAGGAAGACTGTGCAAGAAGCTATTTCCTTGTGCTGCTGCAGCTTTCTGTATCAGGGTTCTTGTGAATCCCACTATGCTGTTGTCATACAACTTGGCAAGAAGAATGGCAAACGGCAGAGGTAAGCAGCAACCTGATTTCAGCCTCGCAAGGTGCCTGGTTATACAGATCCTTTCCTGATAATCTAGTCCTGAGGTTTCAAAGATGAAAAAAGAGACAGATACCAAAAAGACAAACTAGAGCTAAAGCAGACTGTATCTGCAGTAAAACTGGCCTTCCTATCCTGTATATTTCCATATTTTTTACTATCACTCATCTTGTGTTTATTCTTTAATGTATACATATTGTTAAAATCAAACTGTGAATTAGAAAATGCCTATTACATCTCATCTCCTGCATTGCTTAAATCTGTAAGAATGGCTCAGACCTTAGTTTTAGTCTATCTAACTAAAATTTGCATGGAGCAAGACATAGTATAAACTCACTTAGGCTTTTATCCTAGAATCACAGAATCACAGAACGTTAGGGATTGGAAGGGACCTCAAAAGATCATCTAGTCCAATCCCCCTGCTGGAGCAGGAACACCTAGATGAGGTTGCACAGGAAGGCGTCCAGGCGGGTTTTGAACATCTCCAGAGAAGGAGACTCCACAACCTCTCTGGGCAGCCTGTTCCAGTGCTCTGTCACCCTCACAGTGAAAAAGTTCTTCCTCATGTTCACATGGAACCTTCTATGCTCCAGCTTACTCCCATTGCCCCTTGTCCTATCATCTGACAAAAATCCTGTGGTTTCTGAAAAAATGACTTAAAATTTGTGCATAGTCTACAAAACTGAAAAAAACACCACCTCTGTCTTCTTACTTTGGAGAAACTGAAATTCATTTCACAGTAAATTCAATTCATAGCTCATTCATTTCAATTTATAGCAAACAAGCATTCTGGTACTAATAAAAAATTACTAGTTACTTCTCACTATGCAGAACAAAAACACTAACTACATCTGATCTTCACTAACTCCAAGTGTATTTCTAGTCCCTAGATTCACAACAATTAGGAAAAATCAAGGCCTAATTATTGGGCTTTTGCACAGAAGTGCTCCTATTGCTGCCTGTAGTTGAACTGCAGCAGTAATTTCTAAATTTTCCCCTTAGATTAGTACCTGAGTTAAATTTACTATCCTACTTCATTGCTGCTAGGTTACCTACCGTGAGATAATGCTCTTTGTACTGACAGAAACCAGCTGAAGATAGTTTGAAAGGGAAGGAGTGCAGAACTAGGGACAGAGTGACTGTCAGGAAGAGTTAGCTCTTGCTGTATGGTCCCAGGAGAGAGAAAGGCTCCCATGGCAGAGCTGGAAAGGTAGGTATGAACAGTCCTGAGGTTGGAGCTGCCATGTCCCCAGGTTCATTCTGCAAAGGCATGTGGAGTGCTGGCTCTCCCAGCGCGGCCATGATCTTGTGGATGTGATCAACCCAGCGTACGAGTAAGGGTCACCTGCAACTTTAAGCAAGATAAGAGCCGGACTCGCTAACCGCAAGTAGGCGTACCGTCCATACGTCAGGACGCATGGACAGCAACCAATTAGTTATATGTATTCGCTGCGTGCTTTGCTCGTGTCTATCTCGTGACAAAAGCCGAGATTATAAAAGCTGTGTAACTCTGCTTAATAAATGAGAACGACCATACTCATATTGAGAATACCTCATTACTCCGGGAAGTCCTACTTCCACTCCCAACAAAGGCACTTAATGTAAGTTGTCTTCTCTGTCTATGTTACTTCAGCTAAACTTTACTTTAAAGTGAGTGCTAGTGATTAAGCTTCCCCAGTCATGCTAAACAGTGATTGTTTCACAAGGAGCATGACTAATGTGATTACAACTGACACCTCCGATTTAGAAAAACTTGTCATCCCAACAAATAACATAACGCAGCTGCAAACAGTGAATATATCCACCAACACCATTAAAGCAGAAATAAACAAATTGTGGAAACTCTCTGAAAACAACCGCTGATCTCAACAGACTGTCAAACTGTTTTTCTTTTGGGAGCGGACAGTATATGGTAGTTAACACGAATTTTTAGAAACACAGAATTAGTTTTCATATGTTCCGAGACAATCTGAATAAAAAGGAGAGTGGTAGCTAATTTGCCACAATCAGGATTTTATCTAAACATGAACAGCAATTTACACAGTGCATTAACATTTGAAAGAGCAGGCCTGATTCCCAGGAGTGCAATTCTGGTTTTGATTTGGTATAAATTCAGTGAAATCACCAGATTAACAGAATAGTTACTGTAATTCAACAAATTTAGCCTTGGATCACAGAATGTATGGTATAAAAATACTTTGAATTTATATATAACATATTCTTCTTAAAATGTTTCTGAATCTTCTATTACAAAGTGAATATATGTTTTCACCAAAGGGAAAATGAAAGATAAATTGGATCATGCGTTCCTGAATACATCTGAAAGTTTCTTACTTTCCATTCAGCTCAGAAAGTTACTATTTGTTACTATATATTGTTACTATATATTGATACTGTCATTCAGCAAAGTATCAATAGCACGAGTACATACATCATGCTAATTAACAGATGCAGAATTGCCCAGAAAGCCACAATTCAAATCCATATAGCAGAATGTGGCTTAGAATGTACAAGGTGGTTCTGAGCATCACAATAAGGTGCAGCACAGAGGACACTGAGGCAGCCTTAATTCAGGGTACAATATACACTTATGGGACAAAACTCAGTGTCAATGGTAGGAAGGTGAAGTTGGCAAGGACATCAGGACGTCTGATTTGCTGTGCCTGACTGAAGTACAAGGCTCCTTTAGTGCAGCAGAGAACTCTTGCTTATGTTTACACTCACGTTAGATGAGACTCTGAATCCTACAGCACTACCTTGTATCCTGCCCACCTATATATTGGTGAAGGCCTAAAAGGCCTAAATGTTTGAAGTTGTCAGTAAACAAACTGCGGTCAGATGAGTACAAAGAGCAGCTCATGTTCTGCTCCTGCTGCTGCCTCAGGTCATAGCACACGTGAAGGAAAATGCTCCTTCTTCCCCTCACCACCTCGAACACACGTGGCAACTCGGGAAATAATTTACTTCTTAAACACACAACAAATAGGGTAAATTACTAGATCTGAAAATCCTACAATTCCTGGGATACCTCAGAAAAAAGGTGGGAGGAAAAATAATGCTCCTCCCCTACTCGCAGCAGTCCTACCTCATCTCAACAGCCCCTGTGCAATTGCAGGGATTTCACTGTGACATGCTCATCATGGCTGTACTTCTTGTGGTCTCCAACACAGATGCATATTCACTTTGCAAACATAAGAGGCACTGTAATACATTTCTGTCTCTCACCTGCTTCACTGCAAAGTAAGCGAACTTGTCATAAACTGCCAAGTAATGGATTATCTTCCATTTTGTTTCTCCTGCTGAGCTGTGGGGGTGTTACCTTCAACATCTAAAATCATTATTGATAAGGATCCATAAAGCATTCCATTATAAAGTGGAAAAGACATTATACACAGGAAACCATGTAAAGATAATACTTATATTTGAAACTTTAATTTGCCTCTAATCTAACCTATGTCCATTTCTTATGATGATCTATTAAGTTGCCTGTCTTTCTACTGTAACAGGAAACAAAGAAAAAGCAAGAGCCACTGAAAAATCACTTCCGTTCGTCATAATGGAGTAAAGTGAAAGTAACTCACTTAAATCAATATTATTACAGTCTTGTACAACAAGTTTCAGATTACAATTAGGCTGCTGCATCTTTTGATGTTCTGCAGCTTCAAGAGTTAAATGATGAAATAAAAGCCTGCAGTCTAAAGCCTTAGAACTTAAGTCTTTACTTTCTAAAAAGTTTGATTTTAACTTAAATGGACCACAGTTTTAAAAACAGGAATTCATTTGTGTTCATATTCAGAAGACGCAAACAATTATTTGCATGTGCAAAGCATAGCATTTTGTGTATCAGCACTTGCAAATCCAGTGCAAAAGTTCACAGTTACAAAAATGTGTTAAAATAAATTTCTGAGCTCAGAAGAACTTGAAATAAATTCTTCAAAACATACATATATATTTAACTTCTTGGAGTATTTCACAGAATAAGAATGCAAAATCTTACACAATTGTTATCTAATTCAAAAAAGAAACTCTGGTTTTGCTCCCCAGGGACATGTCATGCAGCTCTCAAACTTGCTTTCCAGAATTTTTCAGAATTGTCTGTCAATGTTTATACCACATAAATTGCTGAGTTGCAAGTTAAAGTACACAGCAGGTAATTTAATAATGTTGCAAAGAAAAAAAAATGTGCCAGTCCAAAATGAGCAGCACATTAGTCAGCTCAGAGACTCAAATGTTGTCTCAGTTAAGAAACAAAAAAAAAAAAGAGTGCTAAACCTACTATAATTTCTCAGGTCTCTTTTCCCACATCACACAAATAGTCCTGAGGACTTTTTGTCTATGGTGATACCAAATATGATCTATCCTCTGTTACCTTCAGAAATGCATTACTTACTTTTCTATTTCACATTCTTAGAAAACACTGGTGATGGTGATTCTGGAGTGCATCCAAAGTATCTCTAAATTACGCAGAAAGAGTGCAAATTCAACAGTTCTCATTTCCTTAGCCATTCTTTACAGATTACATGGCAGTATAATAAAACTGAACAATAAACTGTTATTGTCTGTCAGAAATCTAATGGATCTTTCACAGATACAAGGAGGTAGGCAAGCACTACTATTTAAAGTTTTGATTTGAACAGGCAGATAAGCAGAAAACAGTTGTCAGAAGTGGTAAAGAGAGAAAGGCATACAAAAAAGAAACCACCGAAAAAATGCTGGAAACTAGTAAGGAGTTTGGTCATTATAATGCCAGACAAGATTGATGGAGGAAAAGTTACACACATCTGGTTTGCAGAACAACTTTTCAAAAAAACCACAGGACCCTTCAGTAATTACTAGCGCTAGAATAAAATCTGCTATTTTTTTTTAATCCAAGTGGACATTAATGGACTGTCAAGACGTACATGCTAGCCCAGTATTTCCTAATGTCCACTGTTTAAGCAATATGATTTTTCAAAAGCAGTAGCAAAATTATTAACATATACAGAAACTAACAAGTTTATTGAGTGCCCACATAGACATATGCAGACATGTATTTATTGCAGCAGTGAAAGCCAGTAGTCCAGACAAAGTCATTAGGGAGAAGTTATTGTAAAGAAGTAAGATTGTTCTTGAAGCTACATCCTAAGTATTGACACTCACAGCCCCCAAGCTGCTACCTTTTCTAACCAGCATATGCAAAAAGTGCCACCTACATAATGGCCCATTAAGGTTTTATGGTTTTAAACCACTGTTCCCTTTAGCTAGCCTTTGAAGGAAATAATTTCTCAAGAACCATCCAGCTAAATCTCATTTGTTCTGCATCTCAAAGGAGGAAGGATGAAGTAAATCTGTTTTGTCTCTCATTAGTTTAATAATACTATCCCTGGGACAATCTGTATTCAGCCTGACACCTTTGCCTGTACTTTGCCCCAATTAGTTAATCTTATCTTGAGGAACTTGTAAAATAATAAATGCCTGTGCAGCTTCAAACCCATGCCAGATTATCTAGGCCAGGAAGGAACATTCAGAATCTCAGAAAGTCTACAATCAGCAAGAAAGAAAGGATAACTGCAAACCTATGCACACAGTATGTGTATACATTAGAGCATGGGTCATGAGAAGTGGAAGCTTTCATTTCATAATTTTATAGGGGTTTAAAGTGAGCATTTGTGGGCTAGGACAGAGGTAGAGCATTGCAAAGAAGGTCTCTGGCTGAGAAAGGACCTTTTTTTTACTTTTTTTTTTTTTTCCAAGAGCTTCTCAAATTACATTGCTGTCATACTGGTAGGCTTTTCTTCAAATACTGGCAACTGAAATGTGCTCCACAGTATTACAAAGACAGCAGAGTATAATAATTTTGGGCTTTGTGAAATTTAAGTGCACAGTGTAAGAAGTTGTAGACATCATGAAAATTTTGGTGAAGTACACTGGCTGTTAAGAGTTCTCTGTAGCCCTGTTCCTCCCTCTCCTGTCAGTGGTGAATTTAAAGTATTGATTGACACAGAAAAATGGAGCTTAGTCACCTCTGTTCTCTTCACAGTGTAGGCTCTCTTGGGTCCACTACTGAAAGAAGGTACTTATGTAAGTATCAGCATAATTCTGTGAAGAATTCCAGGTATTACTGTTGATAATTTAAAAAAATCCACTGCCTGGTGGGGTTTTTTTCATGCTTGAATTTTTTGCAGGTAAGGTGGTATCTACTGCAAAAACATTGATAGACAAAAAAATTAAGCAAGATGTTGGATGAACTTGACACATGCAAAAGTAATTTCTTGTTCCTGCCTTTGACAGCTGTAGTCTGAATGTCTTAACCTGAACTAATATACACCTTTCCAAGAGCCTTTTTAGATTTTGGATTTTACTGGAACTTCAGAAAATTACCATAAGGCGGTTCTGCAAAACAAACTCATAAACTCCTGAATATAGCATCCAAGTCTCCTTACAAACACATCTCACATCTTCAACTCTTAACATGCTCTTGTGTGTAAGGAACTTTTACAGCAGCATTCCATAAGCTACAATACCACGTAGGACAGTATTCAATTTATAGATTTTAATAAGTAAAGGCTATTTTCTGTTCTGGGCAGAAACAACCCACAGATCAGCTTTACCTTTTCAACAGAGAACACCTACATTTTTACACTTAATAGTAAACTAAAACACAGTACACCATGGCACCAAGAGTAAGTACACTAATTTCTGTTCACCTAGTTTGCTTGATAACCCCAAGGTGAAACCATGACAGCAAAGAATTCTGTGTAAACTGGTCACTGGAGGACCAGGTTACTTACTGAGGCAAGTGGCCTGGAAGGATGTCTACTATTTCAGGAGAGGGGTACTCAACTCTCCTGTAATCAGACCTCCACACAGACTCAAAGCATGCTTGATGCTGCAGTTTCTTTTTTCTTTCCCTCTTCCTTGCAATCAATATAATTTGGTGGGACCTTTCTGCCCCAACCAGGTATACTGTAAGGCCTCCCTGTTTAGCTGGGATTTGAATAAAGCAGGAACAATTTCTTCATTAGCTCTAATTTCAGGTTACATATAAATGTATATATATTTCAATTATACCTTCTGTTAAGGCAATATTGATGGTCACAATATACAGAGAAACAAATAAAACTCCTAGCTAAACACTCAGAATATTCATTTCTAGCAACTGTCGAGATATGCCAGTGGAGATATGTCCATCAGGTAGTACCAAAAAACGAAAAAAAAAATGAAAGAGCTGTGGGACACCCTCCCTAGCTGAGTAGGCCAAAGAACTGAGACATTTCCTGATGCAACATCTGTAAACTGACATCTAGCCTGTTGGGCAGGTCACTCCTCCTGCTGCTGAGCAAAGAGCTGTGTGACAAGTTACAGAGCCCTCATCCTTCAAGAAGTGCCAAGTGGCACATGTGCATGCTGTCTGTTGGTAGCAGTTTCTCAAGACTGCAGCATAGGCCCTCCACACTTGCATGCATGCATCATTAAACTAACAGTTAAAGCTGTCATCCCATCTCCTTTAAGATACCACATACTATCCTCCTCACTGCAGTCTTTCCATGACTTGCAAAGGAAGCTGTCCTGCTGTTCCTTCTAGAAAAAAAAATGTACCCTCATACTTCCTTGCACCCTCTTGCGCATGCTGGGTTGAGAGAAAGCTGGTTAGCACATCAACAAGCTATCCAATGGGTTTAAACATTGTAAATGAGGAGTGATTATTCTAAGAAGTTCTGAAAAGGTAAAATTCAGGTACAGTACCCAAAAAATAGCTTGAAATAAAAAACTTATGTGTATCTATGAATGTATCTAACACCTACAATGAAAAAAACCAAACTGACATATTTAGCAAATGCTAACACAAACCAAGAATAATACATATGAGAAGACAAAAATGTATACTCTGCTTTGGTAACTGTTGAATGCTTACAAGCAAACAGTTTCATGAAGCTTTGAGATTGAATTTCCCTGCTCTCTAAAAATTAAATCACTGTTTTTCAACACTGGAATTGTGGTCTATTGTGAACCGAGCTGAAATTATGTAGTGGACTCAGCACACACTGCAAAAGCAGAAAGCTCCTGCTATCTTTGTGAGCTAGCTGAAAAGTGAAAACAGATTAGAAAAATAAGTTCAATAGGTAGCAGCATTGCTTTCACACCAGATTTGATGAATAAGTCCTCCCAGCGGCACTAACACCTGATACGCACATTGCATGGATTAGCAAGTTTTAGTCCAGGCAGAAGAAATAACATTTTTTTCTTTCCTTCCAGTAACTGCTGCAGGTATATTATCTCATGAAAACACAACAAGATTTCTCTAAGGAATGTGAAATTCTTTTGGCGTTTCCATCAGACAATTATATGTTTTTCATCCACTATCTGAGAAGCACTGAGGCATACCAAGACCTGTCTTAGCTCCAGATCAGACTCCCCCACCAGGGTGGCAGTTTCTCATCTCTGCCTTACGAGATCCTTGATGCAGGCATACACAATAGAGGGCTTTCTAATAACAATACAGCTGTATTTGCTTAATATCTTGATCATCCTAAATCAGAATGTCTTTGATCATTAATGGAGCCATTTGGAGTGTTTCGAATTAAAGGATAAATTTTTAAAGACAAGTAACAGGGATTTGCTTACTGTCTCCTATTAAGATCAGTGGGAGGCAAACAGCTCAATCCTCATGCACTGCTCTGAAATGTACCCTTTCAAATACCATATTTTCAAAAGGCATCAGATTTTTCAATAACTAAGAAGCTTCTGAGAAAAACAGTATAATTTCCACTGACATATCTGTCAGTTAATGATACTTCTATAAAAACAAGCCTGTAGAAAACAGAAAAGTTCAAAGACTTTTACCAGAGAAGAGTATGGAGTACTCCTAGGGGTTGTGCCCCTGGAGCTGCAAAGCATGTATTCTTATGCAATGCTGCATATGTCAGACTCTCTCCCTCTACACACAGAACAGGACACAGGGCTAAGTGAAAAGTGGCCTTGCAACAAACAGCACTTTTTCATACCAGTATTCACTGCAGACTCTAACTTTCAGAGATTATTAGCAGGAGGTACACCAAAAATATCAGTTCAGCACAAAAAAGACTCAGAGAAGCATCAAGGTAAACAGAGATTAGAGTCATATTGTGAGAAAGATGTCAAGCGGCGCCTGATGAACATAATGAAGGTTAATATCCACTGTATTAATTTCAAATGTGTAGGG
>NW_010157090.1:13466-19827 GCF_000695765.1 Mesitornis unicolor
GGGAAACAGAATCTTTCCTCAACTGTCTGCAAATTTTGTTCATATGTGCAAACTAAGTGTGCAATGTGGTCCTTAACAGCTCTCAAAAACATGGTAGTTTATCTAAGTGCATAAGGGAAATAAAAATCTCAATTGCTTTTTGGAAATGCAATAAACTACACATTCTTCTCCCTGATGATTTTTATCATTAATAATGTAATCTCACAAACTAAATATCAGAAGGTGTAAACAAGTTGTTAGAACAGATTCTTGAGAGCTATTCTTCCTATTAGAGCAGGATTTTTCTATTCAGCAAGGAATTTTTACAAGTTATCTCTGAGAAACAGATAAGGATATATAGAATTCCCTCTTTCATATCCTTTATTAAATACAAATTTCTTATTTAATTAAAAGATTTTGTAAGATTATTTTTGATTCATTTGGTCAAATGGCAAAAACTAATTAGAACAGCCAAGGTTTGGAAGCTCATTAGAAAATAATCATTCTCAGCAGCAGAAGTAACAAACATGAACCGAATATTAAGATGTTATCTCCTCAAGGTCAAAAGAAGTAGTTCAAGAGGTTCCAACTCTCTAATTTAAAAAATAAACAAAAAACAAAATAAAAGAGTGAAATAAAAGAATAAAAGAGAGAAAATAAAAACAAAAAACACAAAAAAAAACCCAAAAAACCAACCAACCAAAAAAAACCCAAAACCAAAACACACACACACAAAAAAAATCAAAACCAGAAAACCAAACCAAACCAAACCAAACCAAACAAACAAAAAATCAAACAAAAAACCAAACCCAAACAAACCAAACCAAAAGCCAACCAACCAACCAAAAATAAAACACAAAGGAAAAATCCCAGAACAACAGGAATGTGAGAAAGTACTTACTACAGTGTCCTCAGGAAAAGTATCCAGACTGAAAGAGCCATCATCAAACATGACTTCATAGAAAAGCTGAGATGTCACTCCTATGACTCTGGAACTATAGTATCGTATATTCCTATGTTTCATGATGACTGTCTGCCCAACTGTAATGGCCTTCTCACATGCTTTAGCTCTCCTGAAACGAGAATGTAAAAGAAAAATTTTAAAATACCAGTTTACTCATCAGAAATTTATGTGTCAAAACAGAATTGATAACAGTTCACCACTCAATACAAAACATTCAAATGCAAAATCATTCCTTCCAATCATGATCACAGAAATTTTTTTTGAGAAAATATGGAGCATCTGAAGAATAACCAATCACAGCACGCAAAAATATTTTTCCAACTGATGCCTTCTAACTATTCTGCATTATATCAGTAACACACAATTAGCAAAATTTATAAATTTTATTTGTAGAATAATTTGCTTGAAAAGGTCAGATGTGTTGAACCTAGATCATGGTCTTGCATTGTTTTAAATGATAGGTTTTTTAAGTACTGGATTTCAGTATGATTCTACATAAGTGCTGAATATTTTGCTGAATGGGATGCAATAACTAAATGCATATCCATTTTTTGTCAGAGCTGTCTACAGCACTGTAGCTGAGTAAATTATTAACCCATACTGTGCAGGACTTTTCCTTTAAAACTTCAGACAACATTGATCACTCTTCATCAGTATATTTATGTATATTTTTTTTCATTTCTCACTTTTAATTCCACAGAACTAGTTATGTCAATCAGAAGAGTAGCAGGATTGTTAAACTATGCAAAAATTCTGCATCGGTAACTGCTTGATGGACTCCATAAATAATAAAAAGCATAGAGCATTGTAAGTGAGCAAATGCTCAGACGCTCGCATGATGCGGAGAGCTGTGACGTATCAGCTCCCAACTAATGTATCCCATGAACCTTCCACTTAAAAAGCAACTTTCTTCACCAGGAAAAATAAAATCAAAAGCTTCTCATCCTCATAACACAAGGAAGTCACTTCTTTCTTATGACCCTGACTGCTTATTATTTATTACCTCACAAAGGTCCATTTGTCTGTGCAAAAGTAAGTCATTGTGACTTTGGTTTTATCTGAACAGTTGAACTTTTCTTATAATGGAAGATGCTACTACAAGGGGCAACAGGAGTCCAGAGGAGGCCACGAAGATGATCAGAGGGCTGCAGATCTCCCCTATAAAGGATTTGGGGAGATCTTACAGCAGCCTTCCAGTATCTGAAGACGGCCTACAAGAAACCTGAAAGCTTACTTTTTAGGAGGGCATGTAGTGATAGGACAAGGGGACATGGTTTTAAACTGATGAAGGTAGATTTAGACTAGATATTAGGAAGAAATTCTTTACTGTGAGGGTGGTGAGACACTGGCACAGGTTGCCCAAGGAAGCTGTGGATGCCCCCTCCCTGGAAGTCTTCAAGGCCAGGTTGAACAGGGCTTTGGGCAACCTGGTCTGGTGGGAGGTGACCCTGCCTATGGCAGGGGGCTCGGACTGGGTGATCTTTAAGGTCTCTTCCAACCCAAACTGTTCCATGATTCTATAACTACACTGGTATATATAAGCATAAAATATTTTTCATTTAAAAAGTTTACATAAACAGCATGAAAATACTTTCTTACATATGTTATAGTAATTACCCAATTTCCTAGCCCTTTTTCTGAAATACTCAAATGTTACAGCTGTAGAAGTTTTAGGACTAATATCAAAGGGAGAACCAAGGACAGCATCAGTTCTTTTTGTTACATTAATAGTAATGTCAATGCTTTTGAGGAAGAAGAAAAACCCACCCAAAACTTGAACACTTCTGTTTTTGTGGAGACTGTCATGCATCTTTCTTGGACCAATTTCTGGGATGTAAATTTTTTAAACCTTTCTGTTCCTGCAAACTAAGGGGAAACCAAGTACAAACATTCTGTACCATTTCTGGAGACAGTGCACTAAATCTCTGCATGTCACAGCTCTGCCTGACATATGCATCTGGAGGATTTAGTTGAGGCCACCTCAGGTAGTAAAACCCAATGATGTTTCTAAAGCATTTTCAAGTTTACATAGAAATAATGTTCTGAGCATACTCACCAATTATTTAACTATTTACATGTATAAAAAATTTGTTCCTTTCTCATTTTACCTGTCTATAGTTAAAGCAGGAAAATTAACTATATAAATAAAGATCAGGAGGATGAGAAGTAATCTAGTTCATATACTTAGGAACACATCAGTCATATACTTATACGACACAATAGAAAAAGTTTGATATTGTAGTATAGAAGCCCAAGGAGAAACAGCTCTACTAAAACATTTAAATAGTTTTAAACCCTGATGATGGAAGGCAAAATATAGTATTTTAAGAGACAATACTTTATTTAATGATAAAATTCTGAGAGAAGACTTATTTAATTATAAAATGTTGAGAGAAGAAATGTCATTGCTCATTAGAACAAATAATAAAAAAACCAGAAATGCATCCTAGCTGAAGGAGAAGATTATGTTTTACTGTGTTATCTCAGTAGGATTCTTGATTTATTTCTCAGAAAAAATACTGACAAGCACACTCTGTAACTGATTGCATGTCCCAGAAAACAGTTCCTGTCAGAAAATCTTAAGAATTTATTGATGTTTAGAATGTCATTTTTGATCTGAAAGGACAGCTGTTATGTAAGGGAGTCTATCAGATTAAAGAAACAGCTGTGGTAGTTACCAGATTATTGAGAAAGCTCTGGTTTAAAAAGTGTGATTTTCTTTAACAGTACCTAAGCCAAGGATGATTTAAGATGGGTGCAGAAATACAGAAAACAACCAGATACAAATAAAAAAAAGTTAACCTCCCATTCTGCCTACAAACTTCAAAAAGTTAAGGCGGAAAATAACTTTCTCCTTCATTTTCTGTATGGCTGGGCACAAAAATCTTGCTAAATAAAATATATAAAGTATAAGTATATGAAAGCATAACAACTATCATGAAATGTTCAGTAATAGGTATCTGACATATATCTGAATATCTAGAAACTTTCTCTGACTACAGTTTTTAATGTGGGATTCTCAAAATTCTGATACTTATTTGCTACAGGAACATAAACCTCATTTCATTTTAAGCTTACTACTCGGAACAGCAATTTAGGCGTAGAAATTATACATGAGATTTCAAAAATATATGGCTCGTGATTTTTGAATAATATGTCCTTTGTAAGGCATGCCTTAGTCTGTCTGAAGTGTTAAAGGGCTGGCAGTAGTTAGCAGACAATGGCAAACAACTACTTTGCATTACTCAGGAATTCAACAGAAAAACTATCTACAGCTTCCATCTGACAGCATCCCTTCATTCCCTGTGTGCTATGCAAGTAAGAACTGGCTGATGATGGCAGAAAATAATTTGAAATAGCTCAAAATGCACCATGAGCAGGTTTCTGCAACTCCTATCCAGTAGGATTTTGCAACTCCTATCTTTGTCCCTTCTAAAGGCAGTCTTTCAAAATGCACGTAACTGGAGCAGCCTATATGGCCTCTTCTGATCACACTCCCCACATAAAACATCACATGTGAGTATATGTTTGTCTTCAGCTGGCTTTCTCTGACCCTCAGTGCTGTTTTTGCGAACCTTGTATGGATCCCTTGGGTTTTTTTTTCCTGTTATTATAGTTGCATACAACTTCTTTTTCTCATTTACTTGTGTGTGAAAGTATTCGTTTAATCAGAACAAACCCATCTGCAGCACCTATTCTCAATTGTACTTCCAAGCATTCTTGCAGTTTGACGACAAAAAGGTGTGAGGGATACATTTCATTCCCAGAGAAAAGTACAGTCAAAGAGGAAAAATGAAAAAAAACATAACCTACTGTCTGTAGGTAGTAAATCCCAGAGCCTTCTTTGCATATTTACACTCCGATTTTCATAACAAAACAATATAGGCTGTGACAGGAATAACCAAATACATTGTGTCTAAAACAACTTTTCTTCTAGCAAATTTTTGTGTTATTTCTAAAGCTGTACCTTCAGCAAACACAAGACGCATGCTTGGTTCTCCAATGTTTTCAAAAAGTCGTATCAACATTTTAAAAATCTAGTTCTTAGTATTTGTATATTTACTTCATTTGGCAGCACTATATGGACGCAAGGATTATGCTCTCTCTTTTGTCTTCATGATAATTTTTCACTAGAAGTCCCGCTGGTGTTTCCCATGGTCGACATTGTAGATATCACAAAATCTCATCTCCAGTGAAAAACACTCATGATAGTGTATTAATCAATACTTTGGACACATTTTGCTTGAGATCACAGCCATAAATAATTTGGATGCATGCTCCACCTCATCATTGTAATAAGCGCTTGCCTGAGGTGAACAGATAGACTAATACCAGTAATAATACACATTTACATGTACATAGGTTCTTTGTTGAGCACCAACACTTACTTACATATTGCAATACCACTATAGATACATGTCACAATTTTTCCTAGCACTCAGAAGCCATCCTTTGGTTGTTCAGTTTTGGGTTATTTGGTTTGAGGGATTTTTTAACTTGAAGAAGGTAGAAATCACTGGTATTCACTGAGCATTTAGGCAAAATATCTAGAAGCTATATTAGTGAAAAAAGAGACAATTTAAATTCTGTTTCCTTGAAATGAGGAGAATAGTAACCTTACTTTATGTATAATGTTTTCAACTGCTAAATACCAGAAGAGAATTTTTTTCTTGCTGACAAGACAACCTATTTGATTCCTGTAAAATTTTCAAAACTAGTATAATATCTACACTCATATTTTATTTATGGCTTTACTAGGGGCAAGTCCTGCCTGACCAACTGTGATGAAAAAAGAGACTACTGCAGAGTTTAAATTTAACAATTTATTTGAACAACATGTGCAGATCCAGTACATCACTATTGCAGGTTTATGGATACAATGGAGAATGCACTATTGCAGTTTTAAAAGCAAGACTACACTATTTACAACCACAAGAGATTCACAAAATGCACTATTGTAACTAAAACAGTCACAAAATGCACTATTACAGCCCACACGCAATTCACGACAGACTGCAGGCCACTCACAAAACTCACTGTTACTGCTCATAAGCAATTCACAACAACTTCCAGGCTACTCACAAAATTCACTATTACAACTCCCAGGCGATTCATGGAACACACTATCACAAGCCACAAACAACTCAGAATACCACACGTGTGTTAGTCAATCGCAAACTTAAAACCTACCAAGTATTCACTTACCCCTCCAGGTAAGGGCTCCCACGTAAGTTACCTTGTCCAGAATTCTGACCAAGGGGGAAAGGTTCTCATCACTCCATGGCTGGAGAAGTAACTCCCCATTTCTAGCCCAAATTTTAGGGTTTTTATCCCCTGGTGTACAGGAGAGCAGGCAGGGGCATGTTTCAGTAGATTAGACCACCTGAGGTGTCTGTCTCTGGCAATACTTCCCCTTAT
>NW_010157091.1:0-209 GCF_000695765.1 Mesitornis unicolor
TCCCCTTGATTCTCATCCATAGACACTCAACTCTGTTATCACTAACAACACAATCCTGTTGTTAAGCTTGGAGAAGACAACACTCCTGGGAGACTTTAAAGCAGCCTTCCAGTACCTGAAGTGGGGAGTCTATAGGAAAGCTGGAGTGGGAATTTTTAGAAGGGCATGTAGTGATAGAGTGAGGGATAATGGTTTTAAACTGAAAGAGT
>NW_010157091.1:240-3066 GCF_000695765.1 Mesitornis unicolor
TAGACTAGATGTTAGGAAGGAGTTCTTCACTATGAGGATGGGGAGACACTGGAACAGGTTGCCCAGGGAAGTTGTGTATGCCCCCTGTCTGGAAGTGATCAAGGCCAGGTTGGACAGGGCTTTGAGCAGCCTGGTCTAGTGAGAGATGTCCCTGCCTATGGCAGGGGAGGTTGTACTAAATGGTCTTTATAGACTCTTTCGACCCAAACCATTCTATGTGATGGTCCGAATGGGACCTATCAACCTGTACAGAAGTGCTTGCTGTTTCAGTGTATCCAAGGTACACATAGGGACTTGCTGGAGCCATTTCACTCAGATGCAGAAAATCCAAAAAAGCTGCAACTTCATTGCTATTTGCCCTTCCCCTTTCCTCTCAGCTATCTGTCTCTGTGCTCTCAGATGTTTTTATCCTTTTCCCTTGATTCCAGAAATCTCTCTCCCACCATCCCATGCTTTATCTCCTACAAAATAGCCCAGGCATGCAAGCTGTCTACATCCCTTACTAAGTGCAACTTTGGAGTACCACATAAAGAAGCATAGGAAGAGCACTGGAAGATACTTGACTGCCTAACAGAGAAACCTCTAGCGCTCATTCAAAAGCACCAAAGCACCCTGGTTTTTACCTCTGTTTTTTCCAGAGCATTCATTGCTTTAGCAAAACTCATGCAAGACACATAAATACTTTTTCCAAATATTGTCCTAAACATCCTTAAACAGAATAAAAATATCTAGTCCAGACAAAATCTCTGTGCAGGTGTAGTGACAAACGTATTATTACCACAAATAATAATGTCTCTAAATGTACATCAAACATTTCACAAAAAGCTGACTTGTCTTTAGAGAAAATTTGCCTTTTCCCCTGGATATAGTTTTTTTCATAGCAGAGGGGAAGAATTATGCTGTCTAAAAGGGAGAGTTATAAATTTTATTACAGGGCTAAATACAATGTGTGTGTAAATCTAACAACTGTGAAGTATTGTTAAATAGATAAATGTTCAGTTTTTTAGCCTTGCAATATATCAAAAGGACCTTCCCCTACACTCTTCATCCTGACAGCTGTGAGCATATTTAATGGTGGAAGTAAACTCACTTTACTGTTTAAAAAATACCTGTAGAAAACTAAGGTCTCCCAGCTAAAAAATGCTGGCCTTCATCATTTAATGTGAGTAAGCAACAGACTATTAGGTTTCCCAGACTTACAGAGGTTTATGGACATGCCCAAATCTCCTCCAGAACATTTTTTTCCACATGAAGCTAAAGAAAAATGCAAAGCAAAAAGGCCTCTGGCTCAACCTGGACTACTCTCAGGGAAATCTGTTTCCCACCCTTATGCTTCAGTGTCCACACCATGAACCTCCACAGTCATTGCAGATTTTTCCTTCTGCCACAGTCATCCCTTGCATACAAGGACACATCCTGTTAGATAATTGTTATTATTTTTGCATTTCCCAGTAGCTGGCACTCCATGACCAGAATTGAAATCAAGTTTATCCCATGAGCTAATGGTCTATCTGCAAGACATGTTGTAATGTGCATTCACGTCAACTGCCATGAGCTACAGCCTAGACCCCAGCTTGAATACTTTCTCCTTATCACTTTTCAGTGATGAAGTCTTTCCTGGGCATAAGTCCACACTCATATTTCCTGATACGTTATTTGAAAAATAATATGTAAGAGTGAAAAAGGAGTCAATATGATCCATACGTTAGTGAATATACAGCATTGCCTGTTCACAATTGTAGCCATACAAATTTCTTTAGTTTATAGTCCTTAAATCAAGTTTAATGTCACAGGAACCTGTCATGTCACTTATCTAGTGACTATTCACAATTTAGAGCCCTATAAAAATGATAATAAGAAGAGAAATCATATTTCTCATTGACTGCCACAGTTGAAACAAAGCTTCTTTCTTTTTATAAAGTACTTATATGGTCCTCATACCCTCTTATCTATTGCCTGAGGCCCTCATTCTTTCCAAGAAAATCACTATTAATCCTTGTTTATGGCAAGTCTTCACAATACAACAGTGTGTCCAGAAAAAGGTGCATTTAATAATTAAGTTCAAGGTTATTACAGTCAGAATCACTGTGGGCAAGCATAGATCACTTGTATTTTTTTCTTTAGAATGCCTGGAAAAAAGCATTTTATAATCAAAAATCCCCAAATATTATGATTGTTGTATCAGAGAGGATACAAAAGCAGAGATACCTGTCCAAAATTTGATTACAGGTTTTGAAGATTTTGATTACTGAGATGTGAATCCTTACAGTTCATAGATTCACACATTTTAAATAGACCTTACATTTCTGTGATGTTTTTGGCACTTTGAAAATTCCATCTTGAGGGAAGATATTTCCTCATATGGGATACTTTTTTGTGATTTATGTGGACTACACTGGTCCTGTATAGGGAAACACTCTTCTATGTCAGGAATCTACATTGTCGTGAAGCACAGAGTCCCACTATCCCACCAAGCAGGGAGAAAGATTGCACATTCCCATCCTGAACAAAAAACATCTTTCTCTAAATGGGAAGTTTTTGTGTTGAACAGGTACTCATTTATAAAGATGATCATGGCAAAGACCTGTTCTGGATATATCACTGAGGAAAAGTATGGGCAAGCAAAAATCACAGCAATAGAGAAACAAGAACATCTCTGCAAGGATTTGTTATTAATATTACCCTCGACCTCCTTCCTTCATTTCTGTCTTCCTTCTTTCTTTCCTCTCCTTCCTTCCTTCTCCCTTCCTTGTGTGTGTACATATTTATATTCCTAGGAGAAAAAAAGCCCAGAACAATTGTCGTGGTTTAGGGCTGGGCCGGCCA
>NW_010157092.1:0-2450 GCF_000695765.1 Mesitornis unicolor
TGCTGAGGGTACATTCAATCCCCTCATCAGATATGACAGAAGATACGTTTAACAAGGGTTTAGAGTAGTGCTGAACAGTAATTTTAAACAAAATACAACAGTCTGATCAAATACTGACTGAACTGCAGAAGACAGTGATGTTTTAGAACAGGCTTCCATGGCTTATTCTCAGCATAGCCAGTTGTATCAGTACTCGACCACAAAAAGAAAAAACAAAACCAGCATAATTGCTAGCCAGCATGCTCCTTCCTTTTACCACAATATACAGAAATCATCAGAAGAGACTTGTGTTTTGGCAGTGAGGAAAGGCCCATATGAAAGTCAATCTCCAAAATGTTAAAGAAGGGTCAATGACATACCTGAGAGATACTGCATTAGGTCCATAGATCTCTCTCACTGCTGTCAAATCAGCTTCCAGCTCTGGGTGCTTGTGAAGTTCTCCATCATAGCTAACCTACCAGAAAAAAAATATTCTAGTTGTTCTTATTTATTTCATTACTGGCATCTAATCCAGGCTCTTGAAAGTTCCCCCTGCAAAATATGCTATATAAAGATTCCTTACTGCCATGCTCAGAATCATAGAATCATAGAGTGGTTTGGGTTGGAAGGGACCTTAAAGATCATCTAGTTCCAACCTCCCTGCCATGGGCAGGGACACTTCCCACCAGACCAGGTTGCCCAAAGACCCATCCAACATGGCCTTGAACACTTCCAGGGAGGGGGCATCCACTGCTTCCCTGGGCAACCTGTTCCAGTGTCTCACCACCCTCACAGTAAAGAATTCCTTCCTGATATCTAGTCTAAATCTATTATCTTCCAGTTTAAAACCATTCCCCCTTGTTCTGTTACTACCTGCCCTTGTAAAAAGTCCCTCCCCTGCTTTCCTGTAGGACCCCTTCAGGAGCTGAAAGACTCCAATAAGGTCTCCCCAGAGCCTTCCTTCTCCAGGCTGAACAGCCCCAACTCTCTTAGCCGGTCCTCGTAGAGGAGGTGCTCCAGCCCATTGATCATCTTCATGGCCCTCCTCTGGACCTGCTCCAACATCTCGATGTCCTTCTTATGTTGGGGGACCCAGAGCTGGACACAAGGACACTGTGTTGATAAGCTGAAGCACTGAGGTAGTCTAGTTCTCCTAAGCAATGTGATTTTCAAAGTAGGCACTTCTGCATCGAAATTCCAGAGGGTCCTGCTCCTGTTTGTGGAAAGAGAAGCTGCAAAGGACTCATCCCTCTGTCCTGTCTTGTCCTTGGGTCTGTTCTGGGACACTTGCACATTTTAAAACTGGTAAGTATGAGAAGAACCAGAACTCCCCAGTCATTCCATCACAGTCCAACCACTACTGGACAAAGGTTTGCTCCATCTTGCTTGTTGTCACTCCCTCATATATTTTAGACACAGAATGGCTTGGGCTCAACAAGAGAAGCACAAGACTATACTATATACCAAGTGTCTCAGCATCTAAGTTACATTTTCAATCTACTCATTGGCTGTATTTGACTATTCTATCTACCAATGTAAATATATCAGATTAAAAGGAATAATAATTAAAGAAAACTTTCCAATTTTAAGTATTTTACCAGAGAGGGTGTAAAGAAGCATGTGTTTAGACATCATCCCCATTTTTTTAAAACTCTCCATGGAAAGTGGAAACATTAATATTAGCGCTTACATCATGAAGAAATATGTGAGTTGTTTTGGCTGGGCTGTATGAAGTCAAAATAATTAATATTGTCCTATCTTCTACAAGGATCAAAATATATTTTAGGCTTGTAACAATCTATTAAAAGCCTATTACTACTTTCTCTGTAAGCAATATGGTCCTGAATGTGTGAGACTAATTCTACTTCTTTACACCAATTATAATGACTATAATTCCACAAAAGTTAATGAACTCCCTAGATTTGTACAAATTCAGAAATGAGAATAGAATTTGGCTTGTACCTTGTCCTGGTTTGAGCTAAATAGAACTAATTTCCTATTTAGTGATTTTACTTTTCAGCTCAGTCTCTTCTAAGTGGCTGAACTTGCTGAAAACTAGCAGCATTTTTTTCCAGTATGTGCTGCTAGAAGATTAGCTCAAGGTCAGTTGTCTCATCATGGGTGCCGTGTCTGCGCCTATGGGGGGGGAAGCGGACCCAAAACTGACCAACAAGGTATTCCATCCCACATACGTCATACTTGGTATAAAGCCGAGAGATCACGAGGGTCTTCATCCTTCTTCCATCTTGGAGCCCTTCCATCTCGGAGCCCTTCCATCTCAGACCCTATCGTCTGTCTCGATCCTGCAAAGGCCGAGGTCTGAGCAGAACCCTGCTAGTTCATCTGCCTCTGATCCTGATTCTTGTGTTCCTGCATCCTGCTTCCACCTGCTGCTGAGTTCGATCTGGGACTTTTCCAGTGTCCTCCTCTGCAGAGCCTTTGGTGATGTATTCGTCATTGTGGGGAGGGTG
>NW_010157093.1:0-553 GCF_000695765.1 Mesitornis unicolor
TGCTGCTGTACCTGCGCATCGTGCACTCGGTGGATTTCTACAACACCTCGGAGTACGTCAACGAGGACGAGATGCCCAACCGCTGCGGCATCGTCCACGTGCGGGGGCCGCTGCCCCCCAACCGCGTCTCCCACGGCGAGGGTGGGTCCTGGGGGGGTCCTGGGGCCCTGACGACCCCCGGGTGTTCACTCTGGGCCCTAATGAGTCCCTAGGACCCCCTCAGTGTTCACTCTTGGCCCTAATGACCCCCTAGGACCCCCTTAAAGACCCCCTGGGTGTTCACTCTGGGCCCTAATGAGTCCCTAGGACCCCCTCAGTGTTCACTCTTGGCCCTAATGACCCCCTAGGACCCCCTTAAAGACCCCCTGGGTGTTCACTCTGGGCCCTAATGAGTCCCTAGGACCCCCTCAGTGTTCACTCTTGGCCCTAATGACCCCCTAGGACCCCCTTAAAGACCCCCTGGGTGTTCACTCTGGGCCCTAATGAGTCCCTAGGACCCCCTCAGTGTTCACTCTTGGCCCTAATGACCCCCTAGGACCCCCTTAAAGACCCC
>NW_010157094.1:0-209 GCF_000695765.1 Mesitornis unicolor
GGGTGAAGCCTGGGCTTGTTTCGTGGCCTGCGTTCTCGTTGTTTCGACTGCTTTATTACAAAACCCATTTGATTTGATTTTTACTGAAGTATTTTGGAAAAGTTTTCCCTCTTATAAAAGTCCCTGTTGTCTTGCGAGCGTTTCTCTTCTCTCGGTGCGTGTCGGGTACCTTTGCGTCGTCTGAGGTCAGTTCAGCGGCAGCTGTGGTC
>NW_010157094.1:262-610 GCF_000695765.1 Mesitornis unicolor
GGCTGGTGGTGCTGCTTGGGGTCTCGGCCCGACTGCGGCTGGGGCTGGGGCCTTTCCCTGCTGGATCGGTGGGTAAGGAAAGCCCCGGGACGTGACCTTGATCCACTGCTTGATTCAGAACGTGGATTCCTCGTGGAGCTCGTTCTGATGCACCAGCCTGGGGGGCACTGCCCGCGTTGGGCACCGTGCTGCCAGGACCTGTCTGTAGTTCAGAGTGTGGCATTTGGAGATGCACGGGGAAAGAGGGAAAACTGCCTTTGGATTTGAGAAATTTCCCACCTTCTTTTCCTGGTGGTGTCCAAATACCCTGCAGTGTGGCTGTAGGAACAGGCTTCCTTTGAGAACCTC
>NW_010157094.1:636-2886 GCF_000695765.1 Mesitornis unicolor
CCGCCGTGATTCAGCTCTGGACGTTTTCTTCCTCCCCTAGAGCCCCGTGGTTGCTCTGTCTGTCCCCAAGGTCCCGTTTCACCCCTCTGTGTGGTGCTGCCGGTGCAGCCCGGCCATGCCGAGATCTGCTCTGCGTTTGTTGCTCTCTACCCCCCGCTGTCCCCAGTGATTTTTCAGCACCAAACCAGAACGATGGTGTCTCGTTCCTCTGATGCTTTGGTCCTCAGCGGCGCTGCCCTTTACTTCTGATGCGGTTTATACCCGAGATGTGTGAAGATCAATCTGTGCTGAGCTCTGGTTTGCTGCAATGAGGTGACGCTGCAGAGCCAGTGTTGGATTTCGGTGTCGCTGAGCTCGGACCTGTTGGGTGAAATGGGGAATATGGGGGAGGGGGGCGGAGGAGCAGGAGGTGGATAAACAGCTCTGAGGAAATGAGATTCCCCTCTGCGAGGACGCTTGTGGCTGAAAAACAGGAACAAAAGTTGGAGGCGGCGAGTTTGGTGCCTGCTGTCCTGTATCTGCTCAGGGACAGACCAAGCAGGCACCTCCTGTGTCGTTCTTGTGCGCCGGACGCAGGCAATTCGGGATAATCAGACCTGGGCTGTGCTGCTGCTGCAGAGGTCGCTGGCTCCTGTGTGACAGGGGAGTGAGGTGAGCCCTGCTCCGGGCGGCTGCTCCTGCGGGGTCCCTGGGGCTCCATCCGCAGCCCCCGGCCGGCTCCGTGTGCTGGGGGGTGCATTGGGGTGCCCCTGTGCCGGGGTGGGCGCCTCAGCTGCCTGCCTGTAATCTCTTGCTGCAGATGAGTCGGGCTTCTCAGCTTCCCGCAGCACAGCCCAAAGTAATTGCTTTTCTCCTGCGTTGTTTTGAATTTGTCTCCTCTAAATGCCTAATCTGTGCCCTTGCTTCATCAAGATGATGTTCTCCCTCGGCGCCAAACTTGGCACGGAAGGTTTTTGGGCACCGTGCCACCGATTCGGCACCAAGCGCCTGTCGGAGCGGGAAAAGGAACCTCTCGCAACAAAAAACACAATTAAACAGCACCTGGCAGTTTATACAAAGCTCAGAAATCCATAAACTTTATGTGTTGCTGCAAAACAGTTGCAGATGGCGTAAAGCGATGATTAAACACGGCTGCTGCTCTGCCCGGGACCGCTCCTCTGCGCCCGCTCCCCCGCTGCGGAGCCTGGTGAAGGGGACAAAGCCGGCTCCAGCGCTTTGCAGAGATCTGCAATTGCCTTGGGAGGGGATAAGGGAGATTATTTTAATTCTCATTAAATGCAGATTTCACCACAGTGAGCGATCATTACAAACTGCTAATTTTTTAATGGGATATTAGTAACATCGAGTAACAAAAGGAGCGGTAAATAACGGGGTGAGGTCTGGCTGCACCAGGCTGGGCCACCTCCTCCGTGTCTGCCTGGGTCCGTGCAGTCTGCGTGGGATGGATCTCGTGTGCCGGTGGAGATGTGGCCCTGCTGCGGGTGTGGGTAGTGCCCAGCAGAGCCCACGCTAAGGTGCACAGCAGGGTCACAAGCAAAGCTTTAGTTTCCTTGGACCCGAGTGCGTAAAAGGCTGCCAAGGAGAGCCCTGCTCCTCGGGACCCCCGAGAGGGCAGGGAGTCCTCTCCCCACCAGCGATGCTGTGCATGCCTATAGGCACAGTGTGCGTCTCACTTTGTGTGGCTTTGGAGCTCCTGGGACTTCCCGAGACTCCTGGATTTTCCTGGTAGCAATTCCAGCTCTAACGCTCAGAGCCTGCAGCATCCAGAAGGGTTTCGCTTCAGGAGAACCGAGGCAAAGTGCGATCGGTAGCAGCCGGGTTTGTCACCAGTGTTGGAAACAATGAGGAAGGCAGTGACAGCACCTCTGGAGGTTGGGGGTTGTTTTTGGGAGCCCGAAATGTGCGGCTGAGGCGCAGTCTCTGCAGTGGCTCCTCTGAGCAGGCTGCCCCTGCCGAGACGTGGTCAGAAGGAGCTGCACCAGTTGGGAAGATTTATTTCACATTTCATTAACTAATAATTGCCGAGCTTCACAGGAACGCGGTTACTGACAGAGCAGATGTCTCAGTGGTGTGAAACTCCATCGCCGAGGCTTCCCCAAACCTTCCTGGTGTCGGGAGAAGGCTGGAATGATCGGGGCCCACGCAGTAGGGGCTGAGCGCTGCTCTGTGATGGGGGAGGTTGTCTCCTGCCCATACCCGAGGTGGTGCTGCTGTTTCTGGTGTGTTGTGGTTTAGGGCTGGGCTGGGCAC
>NW_010157095.1:0-12328 GCF_000695765.1 Mesitornis unicolor
CAGTGTCACCTTTTCCCTAGAATTAACTTTTTAGGAGCAGGTTCTATAGGTGATGAGACTTCTGGAGAAGTCAATGGCCTAAGGTAAAATTCTCACAGTCCAGGGAAAACACTCATTTAACGTCTAGGAAGCACCTTGAGATTCAAAAGCAACTGCTTGATTCCTATTCTTGGTAGGGGCAGAACATGGGAGTAAAAGAAAGCATTTGAGCTGCTTTAGTGAACACCAGCACATTAACAGGGGAATCCCTGCTGTGTTTCCCTGGCAATTCATTCCCCTGAGGGAGGGAGCTCCACTAAACAAGCTTACTAGGCATAAATGAGCATTACATACATAAGAAACTAGAAGTTTTCCTCACAAAAACTGAGCTGAAGTAAATTAAGAGCTCACGGCCTGAAAATTCAGTGGGTAAAGGCTCTCAGTTAGACCTTATCAACCAGCCAGCAGTGCAAAGTAGCAGTAAAGCTTCTGACAAACTTGGTGTTGGGAGAAACAGACAAGACAGCAGTGTGTATCTGGCCAGCTGTGCCTGTCAACCATTGCTAAGAAAATGCAAGGACCTGCAGTACAGGATGCTGATTTTTTTTTTCCTGACACCACCAGAGGGTAGACACACAAAGATGCTGCAGAAAGACCAATTCCCTTTCCTGTTCCCTAGCTATCCTTCCTTTTGCAGAGGGCACAGCCAGTATGGTTAACTGCTCCTAGATTGTGTCACATCCTCACAGACTGAACAAAAACAGCTTCCTATTGCTTTTAGGAGATTGTATGTGCAAAGCAAGCAACATTGCTATTTGTGAGCATCATGATTTGATTTTACTTGAAGATCTGGACTGTATAAAGCAAAAAAAAAATCGGTTACTCATCAAGTTTTATTTTAAGTAATAAAATGTATCAGTATTAGAAGTAATGACGTTTGCTTGCAACCACCTGATACCAAAGCAAGTATTTTAGATGCCTGCAGCGTAACAGAAACAATACTCATGCAAATATTGTATCTTCTTACTGAAGCTTTAAGAGTTTTGGTACTGCGCCAGACAGCTCAAGTGTCAGAGGTGGTTTTTCAATATCACTCCTTGATATTTAACAGTGAGGGAAGAGCTGAATCGTACATTAACGTTCATCACAAATGTCATCCTTTATTTCTATTCCCAATTGATCCAGATCTCTATCAAAGGAAGCACATTTGCAAAATGTTTTCAGAAGTCCTACAGATCTCAGATTACCAACAAACAATTAATATGACAATAGGCAAATGTTTCCCTCTAATCTCTTCTTTCTCTGCCCAAAAGGATTTATTTTTAAGTATTAGGGCCTCAAAAGTTGTCCATGACAAAGGCAGTTAGCTGTCTCATTACAGACATGCCTCAGAATTCAGGGGTTTGGGGTGTTTTTTGTTGTGGATTGGGGTTGTTTGTGTGGTGTGGGTTTTTTTTCCCCTTCCCCTAAAATCGCAACAGAAATGCAGAATGAAAAGGCAAATCACCACACACCAAATGCCACACTGGAATCTTTGTAGGGTACTAGAAACACATACTCTAAAAATATCCCCGGAAAGCATAAGCCAGAATATTGCTGTAATGTGAGAGAAAAGCAGTGCTGCATTTCCTTCCGTACCTACCAGGCCTCTTTCAACTACTCGTTTCTCTACAAAACTTGGTGGCAGGATGTGGCTGAAACCCCCTCACCTCTCCCCAACATAAACAATGAGCTCTAGAAGAAAGAGTTGGTCACCATCCAAGTTCTCTTACAAAACCTGTTTTGATTTCTCTTTGGAATCAAGACTTGCTATGCTCAATGGTTCAAAACATTCAAACCAAGGCCAAGTCAATTACCATTTCATGAACGTTAGCGGACGTGAGAAAGAGCAAGGCTGGGACACCCTAGTTTCAATGCATATACCCTCAAGGGAAGAGTCCTTGCAGAGCACAAACTCCCCGCTGTGCCACGGTACTACTTAGAGCAGCAGGGACTTCTAAGGCAGGTTCAAGAAGTCCAGAGCAGATAGTTGCAGGGGTAGTTTGTACGCTGAGACTTTATCTTGAAGGCCCGCTGTGAAGAATTTATTTCAACTCTTGAAGTACCAGGCTGCATATGTCTTTCAAATATTTTCTTCTCTTTAATGGCTGGAGATAGCACTAACAAAAAAGAACAGCCAAGCAAAAAGACTTACAAAAACAATGTCTAGAATAAACTGGGACTAAATCAAGAGCAGACTCACTAAGGAATTCCTGAAGTTTAAGGCCACAAATGAAGCAGAGTGTTTACATATGCACCGTCCTACAAACTCTTACACACAAAAACCAGGATCTGAACCAAGGTGACTGGGATAAAGTGTTACTGTCTTTTCTTAATGGATTAAAAACCACATCTGTGTAATACTTGTGAGAGATCAGATTCAGATCTTTCAGTTCTTTTTAAAAGAGGCATCATGGTACTGAGGGATTTCTGAGGTTTGGTGATTTATTTTTAAAGAAAACTTACAAGTTCTGCGAGGGTGAGAAAAAAATGCACAGATACTTCACTCCCTGTGTAAAGAAGCAAAAACGAATGAGAAAAAAAAAATTCAAGTTAAACACATTTATCTACTGCTGTGCAAGTCCTGTTCTAGACTGGTACAGTTTTATTGACTTTGAGGAAAGCACACTGTTATTCAGACAAGCAGAGATCATCTCTATGCAGTCAGATTTTAAAACACTATTTTCACATCTGCTTTGTTGCTAAGACACCAGCATGTAGCTTAGTCATGCTTATTCTAAGGCCCAACAGAAGGCTTTTTAACATAGAAGCATCTTTACTAAAAAGGTATAAACCTCTTTTTCAAAATAACATTCTTCTTACATGTCTAGAAAAATCTAAGTTGCATCTTCTCCTGCCCCTTCCTTTCTCTGAAAAGATGCTACAACCTAAAATTGTGATAAGCAATTTCTTTTCACCCCATGTAATCATTTTTCTTTACATAGTTGATAAAACAAACAAAATGCTTTTCAGAGAAGAAACATGTTTGCTGTATGTATTTTTTTGGTATTTGGAAACATCAAGAAGGACAACCATAAAACTCAGTTTTCTTCCACAAAACTAACCTCACTTTCTTAGTCAGCTATCATAATAAGTTACAAGATCAATTAGGGAAGTTAGATAACCATTTCTGATGCATCAAAAATGTTACTGGGTATATTTAAAACAACACTATAATCATACACTACTGCTTTGCATTGTCAATGCTCATTTTAACTGTCATTTTATTGTAAAAGCTTATTTTGCTCCTATGACTGTTAAAGAACATTTCTGAAAGCATATTTAGCTAACTTCTCAAATAGGACTTCCAAGAATATAGGTTGCAGCTGAGACACACAAAAACTAAACCACTCACTGGAAGTCTTTCAACTTCTCAGATGCCGAGTTATGAATTTTTCAGATGTACATGTACAAGATAAGGATTAACAGCAAAAATTCCACCATACAATGCACTTTAATTTATCTTTCTGTAACAATGCAAATGTCTGTAATAATCCTGCATGTTGAACAACACACATGGAAAATCACACATTTATTTGTAAGAGATCCTTTGCCAAGAGGGTGGAACAGAACATGCATCTACCAGGCATTTCATTTGCCAACTGAGGTGAGGGGGTGAACATTTCATTGCTCAACTGTGGTGGCTACCTAAGACAACATCTTTTCCAACACCACTTCACTTACCATCTTACACCAAAAACCAACGCCTGTTGTAAGGGATCCTGACCCCTGGCACCATGATACACCATCATGCTAATCCTCTGCAAGATCATGAACTTCCCCACTAGGTCAGAAAGGATGCAGTGATACCTCACTCTCATCTCTTCACCACCACTTACACATGGCACCATTTTCTCACCCTATCAGAACCCCTTCAGCCAGTGTCTTCTTCACTGAGACAGATTTGAGAGTCTGCCCTGTCCCCACCATGCTATACCAGACTTCCTTGCTCTGACAGACCATTCCCAGCATGCCACAACCAGAGCAGAGATGCTACTGCCTATGGTCTTCTCATCTGGGGAAGGCAGAATCAGAGCAGAGAAGGCTCTGCAGACAGTGCTAAGCATGGAGATGGAGACGCGGCAGAAGGCACCACCAGGACAACACCAAGCCAGTGACATGAAAGCATTTTGCATGAGAGCTGCATGGCAACATGCAGCTGAGGGGAGAGAGAATGAAGAAAGAAAGTCAGTTTGCAAACCAAAGTAATGACATCAACAAGGAACAGTCCCTCTTGCCTTGTGTCAGGAGAAGGGATGCCTGCTGTGGGAGACCAGGACGGCATCCACAACATCTTGCGCAGATAGATTCATTGAGAAAGACAATATAGCAGTAATACACACATTGATAGGCTGCTGAGCCAAGGATCATAATTATATTGTGACATTAATTACGATAAAAAGCATCGTGTATGACACACCCGAGAGGTTTATCTTGAACACGAGTGAGTCACTCCAGTAGAACGAAAGCCTGTGACCTGAAAGTAAATTTACATGCTATTCTTTCCCTTGCATCTCTATACAACTCCATGCCCCTAACTTTGTACCACCAAGGGGGGGGGGGGAAAAAAAAAAAGGAAGAAAATCAAAGGCAGGAGCTATGTTAACTCCAGAGTGCACTATATACCATAAGGTTTACTCCTCCAGCACACACTGACGCAACTTGTTCCACAGATTTCAGAAGCTATGGCACATGCCGAGTGCTTTTCACAGGCTGAGTGCAGAGGGGCTTTCAGATCATCTTCACTTTAAAAGCAGAAGTAGCACCAGCACAAGTTTAAGACCCACAGTGTTCTTTTTTCGTCACAGCTGGCTAGTTCCCACTACCACAGGCAAGCATGAAACTTGCCTATGAGAGACCGCACACAGTACTGAATGGCTCATCCAGAGCCTGATCCTGGAGGTCTTCAGCACTTACAACTTCCAGTGAAGTCCACAGCACTCTCTTAACTAGTGTGCTTGCAGATGCTCAGCATCAGCCTATTAGCCTTATTAATATAGTTTCTCAGACAAGAGATGGTTAAAGTTACTGGAATTCGGTATTTTGACCAACAAGTTGCTTGCATGGTGTTTTTGGAAGTCTGTGGTGATGGACTCCTCCCTGTGAGGAAATAATCACACACTCAACTCAGAAATGGTTACAGGTGGGATTTCAAAAGCACAGTGCAGTGACCTAATCTGACTCCCACAAAAATCAACAGTGAAACCTCTCAGCGACTTTGACCCAAACACAGTTTGGCCAGAGTTGGTAAGTCCTGAGGATCCCACCCTATTATCAAGTTTTTCTTCTCTTGGTTGAAATAACAATGATAATAATAGGATCAAATATAATTGATAACAATTGCATACCTGAAATACGACGACGACACAAGATTGTACGGGGCAAGTATTCATAAATGAGACTTCAAGGGATTTTCTGTGTAGATACTCACATGCTGATTGCTGGAATTAGCTTCTCCTCACATATGCTGGACAGCAATAGGAAAATACATAACTACTGAACCCTGCTGTCTGTGAGGTTTTTTTTAAAACAAACTATGCAGGATCATATTATTTGTATATTTGTGCCCTAAGACACTGCTGTCCTTCCTGTGTGCATACCCTGCAGAAGACATCTAAGAACTGTCCCAAAGGCACCTTTCAAAGCATAACAGTTTATGTCAACCAAGCAAGTAAATATCTACATTTTAGATGGGATACTACCATGCAAGACAGACACATCAATATTTTATTACCTAGCATAGTTTGTTTGCCATTCTGAAACTGCAAAGCACAAGATGTAAGACGATGACAATTCCTGAAACAGTGACTAAACCAGAGTAAGCTAAATCAAATGACTGTTGAAGAGTCAAGCAGAGAAGCTCCTAGTGAAAATTTCAACAAGCTCCAAATCAATACCTACCCTGCAGTTTCATTAAATAAACTTGAATCTGGTTGCAAATGCAGTATCCAAAGTTGAATCAAAATTGTATATTAAAGATGGAAAGAAAATACAAATTTGATGTCAACCATATGGAATAATTTATTTATTAATTTGTTTTTAAATTCACTCGGTTTGGTTCCCTAGTAATGACAGTTCTCTAAAACTTATTCAGTGGAGAAAGGACAGAACAACTCAAAACAGGTATTGTACTACTTCACCTACACACACTAAATTAAGTGCCACTGAACAGCTACAACCAAAATGTGGTATTTGTTCAAAGCAAAGAACACAGCTTGCACATATAAAAATGATTAAAACAGGAATAATATTTTAAATCCTACATGAAGTAATACATCCACTGTATTGAATACTGCTGCTAATATATTGTTTTCAAACATTTCTTCAGCTGACAGAGGTCAGTTGTGCCTTACTGCTTCAAACAAACTTTTTCCCAGACTAGCCCTTAAAAAAAATTTAAAAAAAAATCAAGCCAACCTTTTTTAATTAAACAGAAGTTATGTACATTCTCAGGTAATAAAATATTCCATACATATGGAATGTGCTCAAACCCAAACTCCTAGGTCAATGAGATGCCAAACACAGCTTTCTTCTGGTTGTCTTGATTCACTGCTTTCCACTTGTTACTTTTAAATCATTGTTCACTTTCCTTTCTCCATCAATCACCTTTACCACCAAACACTCCTACCCTCCAACACACACACTTCTCTAAACTTTTTCCTTATTATTCACATGAAGATCATAACTGATGCCCTCATCAAATAAAAGCAGTACTCCCGTTTCTTCTGTGTATTTAATCTGTTAAGATTACTGCAAAATAAACAGTAAAATAAAATATAATTTACTTTTCTGTTTTCTGTTTCAGCAGACAGAATAACCACCAAAACTAGATTTCTGTCTCTCTTCGGCGCTGAAACTAAAGGCTACAGTTAAACCGATACAGTGAGAGCTAACAAAACTAGAGCAAGTATTCCAATTTCAAGATTGTCAAAGTTGAAACAAGCGAGAGTTAAGTAAAATTTCTGAAATTCACTGTTATTTGAGAAACAACAATAACACTTGCACAATTTTGTCACAGATTTTAGAACTAAGTCAGTTCTTCTGCAGTGAATATTGAGGCATTAAAAACAAAGCTTTATGCACACACATCTATATGTATGTATGCAGAGGTTTTATACGACAGTTATTCATAGAATTGCAGTAATTTTCAATTTTCTAATTATTTTAGAGGTCTATCTACTAGGACTGGAAACCAGTTATCTCACATTTGAAAAAGTCAGACTACAGAACATCACCTTCCTATTATCATTAGCTTTTAAAAAAAGATAATGAAATCTTTGTTATTAAATCCAGTATTTCATTAAGTGCTCAGGGAAAGTAACAGTCCAGTTTCTTAACGAATGCTCTGTTTCTATTCTACCTATAATCTGTGTTAAAACCTCCAGCTTCATTTTAACTAAACTTGTGAAAACTGGCATTTGGGTTTTTTTTCAGCAGAATACGCAGAATTTTGCAGTAGCAAAATGACACAGCTACAAGTGCACCATGTCAGATAATGGGTCAGTGACTGAGAATAGGATCTCTAAAGAGCATGCACAAATTTAATTGCACGATACCAAGAATAATTTTGACTCCCAAAAGGATAAGGTGCAAAGAACAGCACTGTGAGACAAATGCAGCACCTATATGGACACTTGCTCCTTTGTAATTATCAAAGATATTCTGAAGTTGTTAAGAATGATGCTCTGTTTGATTACACCCTGAACCACACTAACATACAGTTTACCCATGAAAGAAAACCATTCAGAGAATTTTATATAAAACTGAGTACTCTAACAAAAAAGTGTGCATGAGAATAAGAGGAAGGACTAAAAATGCTACTCGTGATTTCATGTTCAGTGGGTTTTCCAAGTAATGTTTTTCACAGATGTTCTTCAGAACACTGTCACTGCCATTGCTGAATATACAACATTTCTGAGGTTCTATTAGCACTAGAAACCTGAATCTCAAACTTCAGATGTTAAAAGGTGAGGAGAGGGAGAAAGGACCTCAAATTACAAAATTTCTGTTCTCCAAAGGCAGGTGATAGAGGTAAGGGTTTGTAAAAAAAAAAAAAGTTTAAAAAGAGAAGAATTGTATTTTTGGCATTAAACCTCTATTTAAATTTATGTAAAGATACCATCAACGACTTCCAAGAAATTTTTTTAAAACCTAAACCTCTAAACTGAAATATGTGAACCCAGATGCAAATAGAAAACCTCCAGCACCTGGCAAGTTCTTTCAGGTTAGTCAAAAACCATGTGTTAATTTGAGTCGTCACATCAACAGATGAGGGCAGGAGGACTTATTTTTGTTTAGGGGCATTTCAGCAAAAAAGCTAAAGTGGGAAACAGCAGCACAAAGCTTCCTCAAGCCAAACCAGAGTTTATCAAGGGTTTTGTCCAGTAATGCACCAAACTGAACCTGCTAAACTGAAAACCGTTCAACCGTTTGTTTGTCCTTTCAGTTACTTTCTGTAGCAATTACCATTGGTGCTGATTTTATTAATGACTCAGAAAATACATTTGTGTTTCAGAAAAAAAACAACCACTAATTGACTTTAGTGAACACACAGGTTTGGTTTTGAAAAATATTACAAATGAAATTGAAATTACATTAAGAACATGAACAACAGCAAGTAGGATGCTTTAGATGCAACAGAATTTATACATTTGGTTTGTGTTATCTTGAATAATACCGTAGTTTTTACAAGTCATGGGGGGGTATTTTTGTAACATTTTTTCATGGTTTTCTTAGGAAGCAGTCTCACTGACTTTTTTCAAAAGTCCCTTTCACTAAGGCTGGAATGTGCCAATGACAAATATAAAGTGTCCTGTTAAAGCCCTCCTTCCCCATCTCTATCATCCTTTCTAAAATCATAAGGGGGAAATGTTGAAGAAATAAGGATTTTATTTTACTTGCACAAAGAGCTGTACATATTATTTCTAATTCTAACCCTGAATTCCAATTCTAACCAGGGTCATCTGAAGAAGTGCAGAGTGAGAGAAAACACTAATGAGTTTACACTAAATTGTGGTTTATCTCCTTTAGGACACATCAAGATCATTTACAGGACAACATACTTGAGCTGAGCAGAAGCACCTTGCCTAGCTGATGTATCCAGGCCTCCAGGCATGCCAGAGCATATCTAACATCTAAGAACTACCTATCACGCTTGGCCCCTGAACCCTCAAGGGGATCTCTGAGTACAACAATAAAACAATATCCCACTTGCCTCTTTCTTTCAGGGAATACTAGAACATGATTGCTACACCTCTGGAATACACTAACATTGCAAGCATGGATTAACACACTCTCCACATCATCTTCTCTGCACAGAGAGGGTCAGAGCATTTGCTCTGTGCTGGTCAACACTGTATCCAAGCAATGAGAAACACCAGGCATTTACTGGTCTAAACATCTCTCGTGCAAACAGCTCTCCATTGAAAGCTTCAAAGGGTCTTCATCCTCTCCTCCCTGCCATCTGCCACTGCAGGAACGTGCTTTCCCTGACACAGCCAGTGCGTGCTGAGCAATTCAAACAGTGAACTCATTTAGTGCATCACCACAGCAGCCCTTGCCAAGGGTACCTCATGACGAAGGCTGGGCCTGACACACTTTAAAAGCCGCTTTGTGGAAGTCTCTTGGAGGCTTCTTAGTGGGCTACCAATGTAATTTTTGGAAAATTAGTCAGAGCTCCCAATTTCACAAGCAGAGCCAATGCCAGACAGGGCATTACTTCAAACTAGAGAGAATCTTCTGGCTCTGCTACACCTGAAAGAAAAATGGTACCTATTTTGCTCAGCATGGTCTTCTGAAACATCTCATGAGAGGAAACTCTTACCATGAAAAAGCAGTGAAACACTATAAAAGAAAGTTAAGCTTTTTATTAGAAATTCATGTACACTTCCTCTTGATGGTAGCACAAAGACTGAAAACTGACAGCTTCCAACGCTGCTGATATAAAAGCTTAGTGCCATAGATGGAAATGCAACAGCCTGACTTGACTAAATTATTAATTTGCAGAGCTGATCTTTATACAGCAGCAATGACCTTATGATATGATATTGGCAACTCTGATTTTGAAGGCTGTCTTGCCATCTCCCTCTTTAATAGGTTCCATAAGTCTTTGGGCTGGATGCCAAAGACAATAGAGCCTGTGCAGAGAACATGTTGCCCAGCCATACCCAGCAGTGACTTATCTCATCATGTCATCAAGATGCAATTTTCATGTATGAATGGCCTCCTACAGCTCAAGACTTCTACATGCTATTCAACATCGCAACATGGTTTTAATAGACTGGTGGTTCTCACTTGCTGAGCGGCATCTGTCCAGAATTAGCATATGTTTTTTAAAAAAGAAAGAAAAAGTAGGGCTGATCAGTTTTCCAGCATTTCCTTATTTAGTTATTTCATGTTAAACAGTGATATGCTTTTGAGTAGACACAAATGCTTTCTGGACTGATGTCTGTATGAGGATATTCCTTCAGATTACAAAACCAAAGAAGAAAGCACTTAGGCAGCTTTCAGCACTTCCAGAGTTATCAGGTAGGGACATAGTACAGGAATTTTTCTTTTGTTTTAGCACAGGGCAATCCCTGTTATATGCACACAAAAAAGGAAGTCAGTCCAGAATGTGCAACCATAAGAGAAAGAAGTTTCAAACTAGCGACAGAAAGAAAAAATTAAAAAAACTAAAAGATGAGGCTATTCCCCTTCAAAACTTCAGTAAAAGCTTCTCCTTAGTAAACCTCATCACATTAAGCGCTAACAGCAGATATGATAGGTTTCTATAGCAAAAACCAATGGCTGCAAAAATATCCACTAACTATGCTAAGCAGATTACTTACATTGTGCCAGAGCTGCCAGTTCAGTTACTCTGTAACTTAGTTTGCTTTCCTTTTCTAAAAAACCGCACATGTATCATCTGTAAACATGCAAGACTATCACGCCCAGCTAAAATTGCATTGAGATTTACAACATCCAGTCAGGCTTAAAAAAATATGAAATGAGATTCCAAATCTTAATGCAAGCTGATATAAATGCATCATCTATACTAGGTCTGCAGGCTATGACCAGTTGATCTTAGAAACATTTCTCAGTTTTTGATAGGTATGTGGTCATTTAGCTCTCCACTTTACTCCAAAGGTCTGAATTTACCAGCCAGTCATACACTTTTTTAATTCATAAACTTGATCCAGCACTTCCTCTTATGGTATCCCCTGCTGCAACTTTCTCATCCTTAACACCTTATAGAACAGGTATATCACAGCATTCAGCAGAGATAAAACTGGTGCAAAGAAGTTATGTAGCTCTTGGTACCATCCTTATTTTTCTACAACTTCTGTTCCTCACACTGGTTCTGTTCCAGTTACAGCATCTTTTTGTTGCCTGTATTCTATTACTGCATTTGACTGCTTACTCAGAGAATATGAAAGATTGTTCTCTAAGAGCACCACAGATTTCTTTAAACTATCCTCTAATTTTCAGTTCAGCTTTTTAGATACTAAGTATTTGAAACCCTATTTTTACTCGGATCAAAATTTTAAAATTTGCAAGGAAAAAAAAAAGTCTAAAATCCTTTATAAGATTACCTGGCCTGTGAAGTTTTTTATTTTCAAAGATACAGTTAATTTAAGTTGTGCTGGCTGCACAAGCTTGGACAAGAAAGCAGCTTTATTGTCCAAGACTGAACAAGAAATATGTTCAGTTCAGTCAGCAATTAACTCTTCTCTACTCCCCCACTCTCCACTCCTCCACTCACCTACCGTATCAACATTTATATAGGTAGTCATCAATTCAGAAAAAAGGGGAGGAAAACCACTGCTCTGGAAAAAAGAATAAATAAATGACTGTCCGCCCTGGTTAACTATACAGAATGAGTGGGAAAAACCATAACCTATGAAGTTAGTGCTTTAAGAAAGAGAAAAAGAAGAGCAAATGTTTCATAGTCATCACACAGTATTTTCTCAGCAATGAGAAGACATTCTCAACATTCTGAGAAGACATGAGAAGACATTCTGCAACACTCAGAAAGTTTCATACAGTGCTTTAAGATAATTCTTTTTGTTTGGAAAAAACAAAATCCCACAAACAGTAAGACTTGAAACAGAACCATCTGGTACATGAGTATCACAGAGAATCAGATTGGCTATTCACATGAAATAAAAGATGCCTAAAACTTCTGACAACTTTGGTACTGAGCAGAGAGAGATGACAATAACCCCACAACCCAAAAAAAATGTACTTGTTTTGCTGGAGGAGTTTCCTTTAATTATGCTTCATTCAAATGACTTTAATGGAAACTACCACATATACTGATACACTCTTT
>NW_010157095.1:12359-22978 GCF_000695765.1 Mesitornis unicolor
AACCAATACACTAAAAATAAAAAATAAAACAAGTATTCTGAAGCAACAGAAAACAAAGAAAGAAAACTGGCATGCATATAGAAGCAGCACACATCCAAAAGCCTACCTTTAATGCACCTTGTGAACATAGAGAATGACAGAAAGCTTTTGTGGCAGAGGACAATACTGGAAGGCACAGGTAAGCTCTTCCTGATTTAAGATCTACATTACTGTGATCGTTATGATGTCTCCAAGATTAGTGTAGCACACAGAGCTTCCTGCAGTGCAGCAGTGGTGAGTCTGACAATGATAATGATACATAAAAATGCCAAAGGACTGCACAACCACAGGTGACTGGTACCAGCATTCATGTATTTACTGGATCAAACCTCTGGTGCAAGTCAAGAGCACCAGCAAAATCACTAGCAACTGACAAATGTGTGGTGGATTGTGTGAAAGAAGCTGGTAGTTTTAGTCCATTTCCTGATTGATGGACAGGTGTCTACAGTGCATACAACAGTCACCACAACTGGCATTTCAAAGTGTCTCAGACAGACCAAGGACTGTGAAACGCTCTGATGTGCAATGCAAAGCTCAGAGACCTCTGTAACCCAGCCTTACTTGAATCAAAGTCCCCACAAAAATGAAGTACACTAATAAACCCACAGTTGCCTCTGGCAATGTATTTCAGCTATTACTTACCCTCACAGTTAAAGTCTTGCTTACTTCCACTCTGAATCTGCATGACATCCTTTGTCAGCCACATGTATCACACTGTTCTCTAAGGTGGACTCTCTGCATAGGGGGACACAGGCTGTCACCAGACCATCCCTGTCTCTCTTTGTGGCTAATACCTCTCTGGGACAGCGCTTGAATGACCATCTGACCAGAAGACCTTCCAGCACCCCTTCTTCTCCCAGGACTCATGCTGTACTCCTTCCTGCATCACACACAGCAATCACTGCCCAATGCACTGGAAGAAGCATTCTTGCTTTGGGCAGTATTTAAGTATGTATGCGTGGCTGGAGGAGGAGGAAGGGTAAAAGTGAGGATTAAGGATGCTGGAAGTTCAGCTGCTTGGACATAACTATCCACCACAGCACACACTTTCCAGAATGGCATGCAGCTGTTTTCAAGCACAATCCACACCAACATTCTATTTGGTCAGGGCCCACATTCATCTCCATGTAACAACCTCCAGGCCAAGGTCAAACACCTGGAAAATCCACAGAGAAACACTCTTAGATTCAATGGACCTGCAACTTGATTCTTGTAGGCAAGATTAACAAGATTTGCCTTTACCTCCTTCATTTAGGTCAATTGGCACAAAATTTGTTAGGCTCCAGATGTAATGCAGCAGAGTAACACCTAGCTGGCATCTTTTGAGGCAAAAGGGGGAAGGGAAGAATTGCTCTGGATTGGTTAAAAGTGCTTCCATATTCCCTGGGTGTCCTGACTGACCACACCAGCTTGGTTAGGATACATGGATATCACAACAGTTAGACCTTTTGGCCTTTTGGTCTCCAACCCCAACAGCTGTCTCTCCTAGCTTTAAAAAGGAAGTTCCTACAAGAGATCCAACAGAGTCACTGCCAGATATATTATCATTTAAAGCACACTCTAAGATACCTGTTTCCTGATCTGCCTTTCAGTCTCTCACATTCTGATCAGAGATATTAAAACCTGAACGAGCTGAGAAACAAATCAGAAAGCAGGTGCCAAGAAACCTAATTAATCTCCTCTATATATGGCTTTTGTGTGGATTTATAAAACATCTGTGAGTGTTCCATGGGCAGCTGTCCAAAGTGCTCTGCAGGAGCCAATTTGATTCACCAGGGCTATTGCCTTTGCAGGAACATGCATAATGCTACTGGACACTGCTCTTACTCAGGGGGTGACTTCTGTGCATCTGAAATAACTACCATCAAGTCCAACTGTTACTTAACTCTACCATGCCCACTTCTAAACCACGTCCCTGAGCACCATACCTAGATGGCTTTTAAATACATCCAAGGATGGTGATTCCACCACTTCCCTGGGCAGTCTGTTCCAGTCTTTGATAACCCTTTCAGTGTAAAGGTTTTTCCTAAAGTCTAACCTAAACCTCTCCTGGTGTAACTTGAGGCCATTTCCTCTTGTCCTATTGGTTGTAACTTGAGAAGAGACCCACACCCACCTCTCTACAACCTCCTTTCAGGTAGTTATAGAGAGCGATAAGGTCTCCCCTCAGCCTTCTTTTCTGCAGACTAAACAACCCCAAGTCCCCAGCCACCTCCTAAGACATTCTCAAGATCCTTCACCAGCTTTGTAGTTCTTCTTTGAACCCTCTCCAGCACCTCAATATCTTTCTTGTACTATGGGTGCCTAAAATTGAACGCAATACTCAAGGTGCGGCCTCACCAGTGCCAAATACAGTGGGACAATAATTTCTCTGGTCCTGCTGGTCACCCTATTCCTCATGCAGCCCAGGATGCCATTGGCCTTCTTGGCCATGTGGGCACACTGCTGGCTCATGTTCAGCCAACCATCAATCAGTACATCCAAGTCCTCCTCTGGGCAGCTCTCCAGCCACTCTTCCACAAGCCTGCAGCATTGCATCAGGTTGTTGTGACTCAGATGCAGGACTCGGCGCTTGGCCTTGTTGAACATCATACAATGTGCATCTTTAAACTACAAAATGCTTATCCCTACGTGGTTAAGAACAGGTATAACAATGTTGCACTTCATTGGAATAATAGCCTTAGGATGCTCTCTAAATATAAATTAATTTCAGGCTTAGTTTTATTAGAGGATAAATTTCCTTGAAACAGTTTACACAAAAATAACCAAGTGGGAATATTGCAATATAGTTCAGGCCAGATCCTAGTAAATTCCTTCCACTCTAAATCACTTGAAGTCTTACAAAACAATTTTATGTCTTGTACTGAATGCAGGTTGCCAATGTCTAAAGCTACAAAAAGTCTTAAGAGTCCAATTGATTTTTAAACCTACCTCTTCCAGTTATTTCAGTGTGAAAGTACACAGTAACTTCCTAAAGCCGAACTTTGATTATGAGTCACCCATGAGGGTTTGTAAGTGATCACTGAGATAATGTCTGAAACAAAATTTCAGTAAGAAAATATTCTTTTGGGTTTTGTTGATTGGTTGGTTGTTTTTTTTAAAGTTACTTCTCAACAAGCACATTCTATGAAAGCTAAACCAATATAACTTTTTTTAAAAAAACTAAATAATTTGCTAGTAAGTTGTTAAGCTGTGAGGAACTAAAGCAACATATCCAAATATTGCAGTATATAAAGCACTGAAGAAAGCACACGTTTTAACAGTTACTGTGAAGATTTTAAACACAATCAATTAAAAATGAGAGGGGTAAAAAACAGAGAGGGGTAAGGCTGTAAGTTACTGAAGTAGAAAATAATTTTACAATCTGTAGCAAGTTGGTGTTCACCATGTACACTGACATTTGCTTTTATTTTTTAAGTATTGTATTCTTCAGTATAGACAATGCAGCCAAGTCGGTAATTTTCATTCTCTACCAACCACTATCAACTTAAAGTACTGTGTCAGAAGTATTATTGCATCAAAACAGTCATTACTGAAACTTCAAAATCTGACAAGATGTGCGTAATTTGTCATCTCTTTTGAGAGCTGAAGTATGCATCCGTATTAGTTTGTTCCACAACAGACAGACAAAAAGTGGCCAAATTCTCTTTGACAACATGTTACTACACCACTATGGTGTTTTCAGTATCTAAAAACACTTACTTTCCATGGCTTGCACAGAAAGCTTTGTTTAATTAAACATGTAGCATTTCCTGTAGGTTGACTAGGAAATACTTGAGATAAGACATTCTTAGCAAAAGACAAATGCAACTATTGTTGTCCAGGAAAAGTCAGCTTTTCACAGATGATCAACATTCACATAAACACACACAAAACAGGAAAAAGATTCTCATACCACTGCAATTACATGTTTAAAGGTCTGAGTAACATCAGACAGATTTCTGAACACAAATATAAGCCCTCACCTTCCAAGAGTGAATCTTGGGGGAAAGGAAAACAGGAGACACATAGGGAAAGCAATTCCCATTTGACTGTAGTGGACTTGAGAACATGCCCCAAGCACTGTGTGGATACACAGGCTGTTAAAAAAACAACTTACAACCTGGCAAAGATGTAAATAACAAAGGAAGTAACACAACCTAACAGATGTTTTCTAGGCCCTTGTTCCTAAAGAGAAACATTTATCTGCAAACAAGCAATGCAGTAAGACCAGGAATGATAGAGTAATTGATAATCAGCTCAGCTCCCAAAGAAATAGACCTTGCAATCCTTCCACTACTTTAAGAACTGGAGAAAAGCTTTAACAGTTATTTTCCAGATCACCAGCACATAAAGGAGTATACTGCATGCTAAGAAAGTAGAAGACACAGTTGAAGAAACATTTCTTTTAGATGCAGGGGTGAAAAAAGCAAGTCCATTCTCTACCAGCCACTGCTTGTTCCCATGCCACTCTAACTTCTGAGACACTCTTGCAGACCAGACTGGGAACAGATCTGGGAAAATACAATCCTTCATGTCCTTTGTGGAGGTAGCTAGAGAAAGAAGTGGTGACTTGGTTATATTTAAACCACAGAAGCTCCCAGATCTATTTAGCATGGAGCCCCATAAACAGATGCACCACCACAAGCGAGGTGGCGGTGTGTGGGCTGCCAAAACTACCACCACCACCACAAGAAACACTGGCCTGAGGCTGCAGCTGATCTGTGCCATAATTAGTCTTCCTACTTTTCTAATCATGGCAATAAAACAAAGTGAGCTTCTATTCATTTTAGAGAACAGCACTCTAGAGGAAACATTACACCTTCCTTACTTAATACAACTGTTTCTTCAACCAAGAGCAGACTTGAAATTCAGTATGTTTCAGACTTAACAAGCACCAGACACAACAGAAGTCAAAGGGACAGTACAATAAAGTCAACAGCTAAAGCTCTGCTTCAGCACACTTCTTAGTTCAAGGTCAACCCTGAATTCACCATTAACTTGATTTTGGTTTTAATTGTGACATACTAGGGACACCTTTTGTTCTTCCTACCTATTGACTTGCCCGGGAGAGGTAGTTTAAGGACTGAATTCACTAGAGACTTTTTACATGAAGAGAATCAAAAGCAGAGATACCCAGCAGCACCCAAGGGGCAGCACTAGCAACTGCCTTAACCACTATTTTGCCATATTTTGTGAAAAGTGGATTGCAGGGAAGGAATGAAGAAATTTAAGAGTTCCCAACATAAATCAAATAGCACGACTTTAAGGTACGGCAAAGCCCAGCCAAACTCCCCTTCTTCCAAGGTAAGCTGGAATAAAGAAAGCACAACAGTCCAACGCAGGAGACCTGCAGCTCTTTCTCCGAGCTCGTGATGACCCAGCAAGTCAAGCCATATCAGCTCTTAAGATCGGCTTCCCTTCAGTAAAATGTGGAATACTACTTCATGTTAAAGTGTTGGAGACCTACACATGCTCTGCTATATTAGATGTAAAATATGAGGGAGCACTGGTTCCTCCCACACCCAAGCTTAAATAAGGCTATTTAACACAGAAAAGGACTGCAAACCTCTTACACAACCATCTGCTATAAAGACTCAAGAAAGGGGCCCAAGTACAAAGGAAAGTGGTAGGAAAGGGGGAGAAGCAATGTTTTTTATGTGATGCTTGAACCTCACACAGAAGAAAACTTACCTTTACTACGAAATTAATAACAAAATCCATTATTGTGTTATGTTGATTGTCACTGTAATTGTCTCTTCCTTTGTCAGATTTCTTGTTATTGTAACAGCAGCAACAACAAAATCTGTGACTGGATCCCAAAACTACAGCTGTCAAACGTTTCCACAAGAAAATCAGTCTCAAAACACCAATTGTACAGAGCAAGAAATTAACCCCAAGATGACTAGAACGGTCAACTGCAAAGTAAGGATTTACCATGGAGTCCCCCACACTTCTTACCTCGAGCATAGGGCGGGCACTGTCGTGGATTGAAAGAATGTGTGTAATGTTATTCCTACTCAATTGCTCTACATCTCGGGCATCTGCAGTAAAGGGAAAAAAGGAAGATAATTTCTTTAATCTCTTGAAATAGCCCACCCCCCTTTCCATTGTGCATGTTGAAAAACACTTATCATTGGTACATTTCTTTTTGAAGCTTCATAAAGTAAAGCAAAACCCCAAATGCAGCTGTTCTAGAACACCATCATCAGAGTGGGTAACGGGAAGACACACTTGTAACTCCAAAACAAATTATAGACTATATAAAGAACAAGCTTAAGTGACTCAGGAATGTGGTCTTAAGTCAGAAGTTTCATGTATTTTGCATCTGAAATATAAGGCTGTGTATGGCTGTGTGCAGGTGACGGCCATCTGAACAAGCAGTCAGAGCTGCATAAGAAATAGCTTGCCTCCTCTCTACCCACAAATTCCCCTTCAGGAGACATATTTTCACTTGGGAGATAGTCATTGAAATATTCAGGTCTGAAATGTGAATCGTATCACTTGAATTGTGGTATTAATGAGAAAGCCAAAATGAAAACTAGATTCTTACTTCCTGCAGACAAGTAGGGAAAAAATGTGCATTTACCCAATACATACCATAACTTTAAGTCTGTAGAGAGATAAATAAAGATATTGAACATATGAAAAAGCAAAATGCTACAGCAAGGAAGTGCAGTTGTGAAAAGGTGGTTCCTAGACCTGTAACCAAGGGGTTTCAAACATTCAAAACTGGAAAGCAAACCAGGGCGACCAGAAACATGTTATGAAAGCACAGGTTTGTTTCTGTGAGAAAGAAGGTAAACTAGATTATTTGTCATCAGTGAGCAACTTTCCCCCATATTAAACCATTAACATGGCAGAAAACGAACTCAGAGAACCACGAATACAGGTCAAAGTTAGTTTGTGTCCATTTACGTTTGACCTTTTTGCTTGAGAATGGCACAGCACACCATGGCAAGTACAGCAGTGGTTCTGTGATGTGAACACCTGCCTTCCAAATCTGCCCATACAATCTGTTCACATTAGCCTGGTTGCACACAAAAAAAGAGCACTGACCACAAAGGTTTCAAACCGGCTCTCTCTAGGTACAAAAATAACAATAGCATCACCTGGACATTCTTTACGTACATGCAAGAGTTCAATTAGCATCTCTTGCTTCATCTTATTCCACTCCACTATAAAGTTTCAATGCCTTTTCTACATCACAAAAAGGAATTGGACATTTAATTATACTGCCCCATAGACAAGATCCACGTGAGCACAGTAACAGGCAATAAAATTTGAACCTAATTCAAGTATGAAAGCTTCTCTGAGGCTAATAAAAGGGAGGGAAGAGTCAAAACTGCACTGATTTCACTTGGTACTGGCCAAGTTTGCACAGTCAACACAGACTGATCAACTGCCTAGTACTTCAGGAGATAATTAACACAAATTTCATCTGAAACAGAATTCAGGTCTCGTTTCACAGAATAATTAAAATTTCCTAAAAATCTCATAGTGAGTATTTCAAAGAAGAAACACTAATGTTTGCCAGGAGAGGTTCCTCTAGCCTCCCCGACCTTCTGATTTATTAACAGTTTATAGGACAGTCTTGATTCCTCAGAGAGTACTTAAGGCAAGGGTTTGGAAGCCCAGAAGCCAGCCTAAGTGTCCCTAAAAATCACTGCTTTTTGTTCTTTAAAGATTAAGGGCAGATGTCACAGCCTGCTGGCTGGAACTCACAGTGTTAAGGCATACCTAGCAAAATGAGACCCCAATTTCTAATTATCAGAATGATCCCCATACTAAGAAATGGCTTGGCACGCAAGGTAAATAGCTTTAAAAGAAGGTATGATCCAAACTAAATGTTGACTGCTTTGAGCCAGTCTGAAAGGCCTAAATAGACACAGTACAACTCAAAATGACCGAAAGACTTTAGTTTTTCAGTTAACCAAGAACTTATGCTAAAGGAATTTCAACAAATCAAAACTATAAAGTTAGACAGTGAGACTTCAGATATTCCTAGAAACAAGCTGGAAATGGCTATCCCAGACCTACACCCCACAGTAACCAGCAGGTCCTCAATATATTTAGGAAATAACCATTCAAATCACAACAGTAGAAGAGAAAAAACTTCCCAGCCGATGACTATATTATCTGGATCTAAACTCTAAACAGTTTACAAGGGGGAAATTCCCCTGGTTCCCCTGGCACCTGCCATAATTGTCTACAGATACTACAGACAAAGCTATTTAAACAGCAGTACAAATGAGATATCCTGTCACTCAGTCTCATACCATGAATTTTTTAAAAAAAGTTTATGTAAAGAACCACTAAAAGCCAGAAGAATCACCATTACCACAGCAATTCTCTACTGTAGCCAGTGCTGTACAACCACATGCAGGCTCAGATTTTGAAATCACAGCATGAAACACCCTATTTCCAAATTTAGAGATGAAAGAAGCCTGTTGGAGTCCACCTTGTGCATCCCCAAAGGTCCCACAAATGTGGTATTATTCTTCACAGTAGGTTACCTAATATTCTATTTCATGCAGAAAATCTCTACTCAGCTGATGCCGACTTTTGAGCAAAGTCTTCAGCAATCTCTCTCCTCACCCAAAAGGACACAAATCACACTGGGGAACTCTTCCTCTCCCCTTCCCACACCCATATTTAGCTTCTCTTTCCTCAACTTCATCCTATGACTGCTAGCTTAATCTCAACTCATGTGCAGAGAGCTGCAAGCACTTAATTGCAAAAGCAATGGCAAAGTCATCAAAATGGGACCAGGGAGGGTGTCAGAATTTGTTTCCCTGCAGCTCTGGGAAGCAAATCACCTAGGACACTGGGCTGCTATCACCAAGATGCAAAAGAGAGAAGATACTGGTTCAACCACTCCTGTTAAGACACATCAATGACTGGAGGACTCCAATACTACGGTGATGAAGTCTAAAATGTACATACAGCCATTTTCCTCTTACTTTAGTATTCAGAACCTCCAGAGAGATGCAAGGTGAAGAATAAAGATTTCTCCCTTTGTGGAGTTAGATGGGAAGAAACAGCTGTAGAGTCTTTTCAACCTCTACTGTTAACAACAAAATACAAAAGCACCCTGCCAGAAACAGGGGACAAAAAAGCATGAGAGTGATATGGGCCTGGAACTGCAAAATTTAACTGCAACTCACCAGTGAATTACAAAAACTTAAAAATCTCCACAAAAGTGAAATTAGTTTAATTTTGTTGTCTTTCTTCCCATTACCCAGCTATCCCAAACTAAAGACATCCTTCCTTCTTCCTTCTCCAAAGCCTATATATGTGAATGGTGTTAGTCTGAAAAGACAGACATGCTCCTATACCACAGTAAGCTACTAACTATTAAGTTTTCAGTATAAAATTTTAGGTTATGCATGCAAAAACAAGGTAAGTGCTTAGAGAAGGCAAGCCAGTCCACTATGTACAACAGTATTAAGTCTCAAACTGCAGATGTAATAGCATAGCATCATTTAGGTTGGAAAAGACCAAAGACGTGTAGAGCCTACAGTTTCATCAGCATCAGATTATTTTTTTTTCTTTAATAAAGCAACTTCTTGTCTACACTTTATTTTCTGCTTTGGAGAGAACTAGAGATAGACACCTAAAGGAGAACCTCCTTTCCAGTGGTTCAGAGCACTAAGAGCTATTACCCAGAATGTTTTTCCACCAGGAGAGCTTTGTCCAGTGATCCGTGCTTAGAGACACACATGCACAGAAACTGAGTACATGAACAAAATCTCCGCATCTCTTGTCTCCACTTCACACTATGTTCTAATACATATTTTGTTCCAGCCTCTCAGAAGGACCTTTCTGGGGAGTGAGAAAGTTGGGGAAAAGGGTCCAGTACTCTGTTTAATGAGAGTACCTATAAAACGTCTTCCTTCAAAAAATGAACCTGAAAGAGTGAATGGTATCTTCACCTTCTCCTGTTTTCAGTACCTGGAATAAAGCCTTATAGATGGGAACTTTTGCCCCCCCCAAAAAAAAATTAAGCAGCTGATAAGAGGAATTAACTGGATCTAGAAACACAGCAGAACCATCTGGTGGGCACTACCTTTTTATACACTTAGTAATGGGAAGGGCAGAAACTTTCCCAAGACTCTCCAGCTCATCCACAGCAACACTGGACTCTCTGGGGGGAATTAGACCTCATATTGTGGCTTTCCCCTTCAAATCAAAAAGCCCCCAAATATTCCATTGGAAAAACCTGAATCTTCCAAATATGATTAAATGCAAGGAAGGACACAAGATCTTTAATATTCAAGGTGGAAACACTCTTGAGTCTCTGCTACACCTTTCAGTTTGGAACCAAACAAGCATACAACCTCGTATCAGAAGAAACTATTTTTTCTATTTGTACAAAGGCAAAAAAGCCCTGTCTCATAAGGAACAAAGCACCTATTTTCATCACGAGCACAGGTGCCTTTCAAAGGACATCAGGTTTCCAGTGCAAAACACACAGACATGCAATTCCACAATAAATTCTTTGTCTTTAGAGAGGATTGAATTTCATCTGTAAGGTACAACTGGAACAACACAAAATTTCCCCCAAACCAGAGGTAAGAAGAGTTAACTTCCTCTTTCCC
>NW_010157095.1:23009-31851 GCF_000695765.1 Mesitornis unicolor
ATTCTTCTCTCTTAGCCCCCCCACTGTCCCATTTGCAGAGAAATAATTCCTTAATTTTCACAAAAGAAGCTTGAGAGCTCTGTTTCCTTCTGGGCTTTCAGAGTCAAACTCAGTCTTGGTATTTTGTATGGACATCTGTGGTTCTTGAATTTTTCTGCCCTCTAGCTGTGCAATCTCAAATACACTTCCTCCAGAACATAGCACAGTTTTAATGTGCTACTTGATGAGCAGAATCACGTTTACAGATCTTAAGATAACAAGCACTTAAGCACATGCTAAGATCTATGCTTTTTCAGGAAAGTTTTCCAGAGACATATTCAAGTCCCATGAGCTTAGGGGTATTTCAGCAGGTACTTCAGTGTTTTCCACAGTCAGGACTACACAACTTTCTACCCTACAGACCCTAAAACAGTTACAAAAGCCTCTCTCATTCTATGTGCCTAAATATTTGCACAGCATCAGCAAACTAGAAGCAGAAAGCTCAACTCCAATTTCTGCCACAGATTTATTTCACAAGTTTTTCTTTGGCCTCTGTTTATTTCCCAGTCAAATGTGGAAGAGTTTGCTTCCTCTGTCATGGATTGTTTTTAAGTTGATTAGGCCTAAAAAGGCAGTAAAGAAACCCTCTGCATAAAGTAGAAATATTGCTGAATATTGAATAATAATTCCCCAGTCTGAACAATTGCTGAATGCCTTCTCCAGATAACAGCCTTCAAAAGGATTACAATGCTTAAAGTCTTTAACATCCTGCTTTCACTCAGCAGGAAGGCATCCATCTGGAACAATTGTGCCTCTTTCCAGTTTGTCAGTGTCTCCAGAGGTTTCCCATGCAGCAGGGAGACAGCAGTGTGTGTAGAACAGTACTTCGACCTAGCTGTGGAAATCCTGTCTGTCCAGGCTCGCTGAAGGCACTGGACAGGAGGGGAGGCCATCCTCCAGAGGGCAGATCAGAGCGACTGAGACTCCCCTGACTCACCTAATGGAGAAGCTCCCTCTTCTCTGCTCCCTACACAGAGACCCAGAGGGTCCCAGGATGCTTCAGCCCTGTGTCCAGGTGAGATGCACAGCACTGGGGATTCAGTGTTACTCCTTTTACTGATCAGATGCAACTTTATTCAATTCGAGTTATCAGTCTCAAGCTGAAGAAACAGAGAAGACTGCTTAAGTGCACTGCAGGAAATAATTTCATAAACCCAGGTGTTTAAAAGTATCTACACATTTCAGCTGCCCAAGTCAGGACACTAACCAATGTCAACTGTATATGCTGCTGACTATTTCTCAGTCAATGATCCCCTTTATGGCAGTCTCAAAATTCATTAGTCATTTTTTTAAAAAGTGCCATAAATCAGACCATGCCATAAGATGATGGTAATCAAACTCCTCCAGAAAAAATACACTGGTGATTACACAACAGCCTGTTCCCAAATGGGATGATTTCACTGCAGCGAGCTTGTTACAATTGTTCTTAAGCAGCGAGGCAGAGGGGGTGGTGATGAGGGGCAGTGAATACAGAAAAATATAAATTCTGTAAGTTTGCTTTTGTATTAGTGAAACACTGCATAATAACAGATAATCCTTATGGTAGGATATAATGATTAAATGCAATGTGAGCAAAGGTCATATCAACAAATAAATGAACATTTTGTTTGGTTGTTTAATCAATTTAAAAAACAGACTCCATAACAGAAACAACTGAGATTAAAGCCAACCCATCCTCACTCTCTTTTACAGAGGTAGCTGAAGCATTTCAGCCTCTGCTTTTCTTCAGCTAGACTCCCAGGAACACTGCCCACTCACACCACCTTCACATACCCGCCCCTACTCTATGTGTAGAAGTGCCATGATGCTTCATTTAAGGTCCATTTGCAAGGCGCACAGCTGAGTGGCCAGAGCAGCGCGAGCAAGAGGCTCGAAGGCCCTGGCATTGGCAGAGATGCTGACTCACTCCTCAACCTTGGCCAACTCCCCTCAGCTGGTCAAACTGTTCATCAGCTGAAAACAGAACTACACCAAGAAATAGATGCTCTGGCTAAGTTTCAGTCCCCTGGGCAGACTGTGAAGGGTTTACCAGCAGGGCTGCCACACCGAGCAGGGCAGACTGAGAGCCACATTCCCTGGGTCCATTCTGCCAGGCAGCTTGAAACCTAAAGGACCCCACTACCAAACATCCTCCCATTCTGCCCATCTCCCAGATTACTTGGGGAAAAAAAACCAAAACAAAACCGAAAAACACTACCACCAAAAAGAGGAAGCAACATGGCCATGACCAAGTTCGGTAGTTCTGTCAATGGCCCATGCAGTGGTCTGTCTACAGTGTTTTCAAAACTATCCTCTTCCCCTTATTTTCTTTTTTTTACTGCTTGCTTTCGTTTTTCTGCTTCCATTATCTACTTCCACCAGTATAAACTCACCTCCATCCTGTCATTTTCCTTACCATGGCATGATTAACTCCCTCTCACACATTAGCCATTGTACTCATGTTTGCATCCCAGCATGGCAGAAGGCAGCTTTTACCTTCACATGTACCTCCAGGCTGCCTCTCAAGTGATCAGCTCCAGGGACAGGAAGCACTGGACCAGCAATGTGTGTCAGGAGGTCCAGGGACAAATTAACTGGGAAAAAGCCAGTGAATGCACAGGTTTTGGGATTCAGGGGGGAGGGGAGGGGAAGGGTGGGCACAAGACAAAAAAGAAGTGCAGCACCATCTAAATCAAATGCAGACGTAGTCCAATCTTAACAGACCAGCTATGGTATCAGAACACAAAGGACAAGATATCACAGCAGTCCCTATAACTCCTGCTTTGCTGTTGTAGCCAAGCACAGGACATACAGGGTCTACATGTATTGAAGTGACTGCACAGGTTTACTTCTGAGTAGGGATTGTCAGCTGGAACTGCTGCTAACAGAGTACTTTGAGAGCAGGACATTTATTTGGATGTTTACATAAAGTTTCCTGTATTTTCTAAATATGATTCTGTCTTCCTCTACACAAAAAAGTAAACCTCATGCAAAAAGGAAAAAAAAAAAAATCCAGAGAATCTTATATCCCAGACATGGACAGTGGAAGTAACAGTGGTCAGACAGCAATCTGCAGACCTATCAATCTCGCAAGCAGTGATAGCAGAACTCTTTAGCAGCTGTTATAAATAACTAAAATAATGAAAGCAATGAGCAGGAGGCATACTAAGCCTTTACTTATAAGGAGGGCTTGAAGTAAGCCTTACAAAGAATCTGCCTGGCTCACAGGCTTGCCTGCCAAGCACAGCAATCATTTAAGGCAGGCCAATGTTTAAGAATTCCAGCTGAAGCACGCTTCGAGGAGATGTCATTCATTTTTCTTTTCTTAAAGTACTTGCAGCGCAGCACAGCACACAGACAAGTTCTTCTTTAAGTGCTACCAGGTGAATCCAGAAATGAAGCAAGACGGGGTTAAAGAAGCTGCAGAGATGTCAGAGTATCCCATAGGCCTGTGAAACAACACCTTAAGACCCCTGCTAAGTAACCCTAGAGATAATAATAAAACTAATCTTACCTTTAAAGTTGCCAATGTACAAGCCAGGCAGAATCTGTGAGAAAGAAATATAGTATCAAATATAGATATCTTGTGGTAAGACAATTTGACAAAGTTCAATTTGCATACAGGATGGAACATACTACTATAGCAGACTAATGTCAAATGCAATCTAAAAAGTGCTGACAACATTTTGTGCCTCTTTGCAGCTTTTTTAAACTACACAGCTCTAGGTACACAGTGTTGAAAGTGTTTGTTGACAGCCAGGGGTTGTTAATGATGAGGACTCTTGCATAATGGAGGCTCTCCAAGGATAGCAAAAGTGGTTTACAAATACAGGCCTCCAAACACACCCTTTCCCCTCCCCCCCACCTCCCCTGCAGCAGGATAAGAGTTACCCTAATTTAACTAATGATGAAACTTCATAGAGAAAAGAGGATTTGCCTAAAGTTGCTAAGCAAGCTGGACAAAGCACTGCAAAAAGACATCCTTCGAGTCTTTTGAAGTGCAAAGCCATGCGGGGCTGCAGCGCTGTGGGGCTCTTCCCTAGAGGAAATTGCTGCAAACAGCGAGTTGTGTATTCACATAGAAAGAGAACCGATGAAAGTCCTCGAGTTGCATGTTTCCCTCCCAGATCTACCCACTCACCCACCACTCCCAGAAGCCCGCACAGGTCTCAGTTACAGGACTTTCTTTAACCGGGGAGTTTCAAAGTCAGACTGAGGACCAGCCTCTGCAGTTTGGGGATGCGTGCATGCACATATAGAGAGGCGGGTGACAATGCAGTGCTACCTTCCACTCTCTCATAATCCTCCCAGCTTGGGAACAGCAGTAAGGACAGGAAAACTCCCCAGGCAGACCAAACACACTTCTGGTGAAGAATTTCGTTCTCTGCCACCTGAAGTCTCTGAACCATGCCCACATCCCTTGAAGAGACCAGAACTATGGTGGTGAGACCCTACCATCCATTTTTCTTCGATGCATGCAGAGCATACCACCAATACAGACATGTCAGCACTGACTTCCTAAAGCCTTAGCAACACCCAAGTGTCACCACAACAGCAGCAACAGTCTCTTGAGCACAGCTATTTAAAGGGAAAACTCCACCCATTGCGCTAGATCCAGCAGCCGCGAAGTTCCGAAAGTCATGAAGGACTTTTCTGCAGGGATTATCGCCCCAGCCTCAAGCTTTCCTGCTGAAAGGTGACCCAACTTACCACTCAAAGGCTATTAGGCCAGCACAAGGGCCTGCAAAATCGCTTCTGATCTGTCTTAACTCCAGGGCTTTCATCTGATAAAAATGTCACGTTAACTGTTATTTATCTAGCCTTGCAGAAAACAGAAAGGCTGTAGCACCTCTCACACTCCCTGCCGCTTTGGTCTGTGCAAACATTCCTCACTTTCAGCTTTGCTGGGTGATCTCCTTGCCCTGTCACACCAGCTCTAACCGCTGGGCTCAGTTCTGCCACCGATACTGAAAGATGGTTTCTCTGGGACCCTTGCTGTACCCTGGACTGCTTACAAATTAAGGGCTGCATGACAGCACCACCTAAATAAGAAAAGGCTTCTTTAGTCTGGTATAAACAGGCACCTGTGAGTTTTGTACAGATAAGCTCAACTTTCCTTTCCTTGCTTCTTCATTTTTCATTTGTACAAATTCAGCTTTCATACAAAGGCAGCAAAAAACCAGTGAGGCAGTCTCCAATGCTAGGATATCAAGTCAGGAAAAGCACCCTTATAACTTTTTGCTGTCCCTTTTCACATGCACAAGGCTCATGGTTTCATGGACTGACTCATTAAGTACACTTTGCTGATTCTGCCAGAAGTGCAGCTCAAAGGCCACCATCCCAGAGAGCAGAGTACCCAAGGGCCTTTGCTACAGGCCAAATTATGCAAACAAAAAACATGCCCTAAAGCAAAATTTATTAATGAATTTTACTAACCAGATCACCCCAGCCAGCTTCCTAAACTTAAGCTTAAAATATGAAAAAAATGAAAAAAGCCTTTCTGATATTTTTAAACAGCCGTCTGGTATTTCCTATCTGCAGAACAAACCTCAAATCACACAACCACTACTGTAGACTGTAGCATTTTAGACGTCAGAGCAATATTTCTGTATCAAATATGTGCTATCAAGAGAGGGTAAAAGCTTAAATTCCAGTCACAGTCATTAAGGTTAGACATTATAAATTAACGATACCAAGAAACACTGAGGGGCTGTAAAAATGAGCTGGCTTATATTGTTATTGGCAAAAGAGGAAAAATCCAGAAGTTTGCATTTGTGCATCATGAAGCAAGGTTGTATGCTAGATAGGAAATTAGGACACCATACAACCACGGACAGATGTTACCCCTGTTGTCCTAGTCATTCTGGAAGCAAGAAACATTACTATGGGTGAAAGCTACCTGGAAAGAAGTGAATCTTCATACCATGCTGACTAATACTTCAGCACTAGACTATGGCTGGGAACTTTCAGCTGTGTCATCTCACACTGTCTTCAGTAACTGCAACTCCAGGCTGCGCAAAATGAAGGCTGATGGCTGACAGGGGCGTGTGAGAGCAAAGGGGTGGGAGTCAGAAGAGAAGAAAAATAAGGTGGTGGTTGTTGTGAACTTTTCAACCACTGCTTTATGAATAAAAACAGTAGCTTCTTTATATCATACGAAACATTGAGAAAATGACCATAGACTAAACAACAGATGTAGAAGAGCACACAACCAAGCAACAAGGACACCAACGCCTGTCTTCGTTCATACCTCGCATGGGAACAGCTCACGTTCTCCACCTTGCACAAAGGCAGAGCCCTGCAATGGACGGTAGTTGCTTCAGTTGCTAATGTTTCTCAGCAGTCTCCTCCGAAAATACACCTCTCTGGAAAATTGCTTACAGGGCTACTTTGCCGCTGTTCCCTATATAGTCACATGCTTATAATAAAGCATTTAACTTCTTGCTTCTACATGTGCAAGTACTGACAGGTACACTGGAGAAGTCCATCAAGCTTTCTGCAGCCAGCCAGGTGCTGTAGAAGGCACAGATGAGTCCACCTTGACCAGCGGTGCAGGAGCGTGGCCCAGATCAGAGAGAGGGATTTGCTGCTGACATGAACTGGCACAGCTCCACTGGCTTCAACAGAACTGGTTGCATCAGCTGTAACTATCCACACTGACTTATATTTCTCATGAAAAAACTCTTACAACGAACAGGTCTTATCTGCCCTTTTGTACAGATAAGACTCAACTCACCCCTACAGAAGAGTCTGCATGAATAACAAGGCAGTTAACTATAACAGGACAAACAAGAACTAAAACCCAGGAAAAACTAAGCATATCCTGTTCACAGATAATCAAAGTACTACAATCTCTTGTCACCATCTCAGCCGCTAGACTTCAGCTCCTGGAAAACATCTTTGTCATTTTCAACCACAGACTTCAACTTGAACTCTGAATACAAGTCAACATTAGACATTAAGCTGGAAGGCAAATCAGGCCACCGCATTTCCCACACCAGACCCCATTACTTAAAGGTATCTAAAAAGTAAAGCACTGAAAAATAATAGTACCTAAGTCAACACACACTCACTAGCCAACTCGCCTTCTCTGCGTGGAGTAAGAGGGTATTTATGAATCAACGCTTTCAGTTTAATTTGGGAAAAGTCAGGAGGCTTGGGTGGGCTTAAGGAAAAAAACATCTAATTTTACTGAGAAAACTAGCAACAAGAGACAAACCCCACCTAAAAAGAATGCCAGGCCTCTAGCCCGTGACCACACTAATGGCCACATAAAGTCGGGTGGGATTGCTATTTGCTACAAAATACATCAGTATCATGTGACAGAAAAATAGGAGGGGACCATGTCACTGAGAAAGTCTCAGCATCCACGAGCAGCTGTAGCAATCTCTGGAGCTTTTCCTTACCATAGTCATTACAGGTCACCACTAATCCTCTTCCTCTGGCACCAGTACAAAGAGATTCCCTAAATGAAACAATCCACCATTGGATACGCTGCTTATTTTCTCCTACCATTTGCATATAGCTCTACCACAAAAACCACACTTCTGTTAGAAACTAAGGCAATTTGTATTGATAGACTACACTGACTCAAGCAAATACCCCCAACATCGGCATTGATGACTCCACGCCTCCCCTTGCCCCTCCAGCATTCGCTGACTCACAAGATCAAAAGTAACAGATGATCCAGAGGCACATTCTGAAGGTGGCAAGTACTAGACCTACACGCGGGACCCCTACAAAAATAAACTCTGATGGCCAGTACCCAATATGGTTGTATTCTCCTTAAAGGAGCCAGCCCCTCCCGAACTGCTGAACATTTCTTCTTCTCGGATACAGCCACAAGAAGGGAGGAGAAAAATCAAGGTAGTGCTATGCTTGTCCCAAAAGCTCCAGTTTGCACATGTCAGGGCAACACTTAACAGAATTAAAATTACCAAATTGCCCAGAGTCACAGATTGCCAATTCCTGCCCATACGGTACCATAGCAAGATGTAACTGCTAAGCTTCAAAGGGTTGAGAATTGTCCTTTTTTTTGTTTTGTTTTTCCTTACCTTCCCCACTCCAGACTGCCACTTTAGTATCCCATATCCTGTCCTTCTAAGTGTTTTGACAATTACAAACATTCCCAGAAAAATACTACAAACATACCATAAGTCTAAAAGAAGTCTCTCCAGTTGTTCCTAACTGGCAACTCCTGGAAGGTATCTCTCCAAGGGAGTGGCCACGTATCACATTATCCCCAGACTTTGGAACCAATGGGGAATCTACCAAGGAAGGACCAAGGGAGGTTCTAACCCCTACCAGCTAACTCAGCTGGATTAACCAGCCAGGTCTATACCCTGCCCAAAGTTTCTATTTCAAAGACTCTATCCATAGGATGAAAATGCTTTAACTCCCAGGTAGCATTAAGCACTCTGGATGTTCACCAATCTGACTTCCAGGAGCAAGGATGTCAGACTTGGACAACTTGTGAGCAGCTATTGCTAGCTCTTCTCCTCCACTCTGTAGGAGGCCACACTCACAGCAAAGCTTCTCCCAAAGTACTCAAAGCAGGATGTTAAGAGATGACTCAACTTCTCTTCCTCATAGTAAGCTATATATAAAAGGCTAATTACCACCACACTTTCAAACCTGGGGTTTTAACAGAGGTGGAGATACTGAGAAAAATCACAGCTGTCCCTTGATAACCACCATAACATGCCAGGGGAATCGACCCTGACAATAAGCCCCCACTGCCAAAAAGCCAACACCCTTCGTGAAACAGATCCATCTTCCTTCCTCGCTGCGATCACCTCCACTGGGGCCCAGTGCTTTCCTGTCC
>NW_010157096.1:0-32775 GCF_000695765.1 Mesitornis unicolor
GAGGCCTGGCTGCTGCGGCTCCCCGCGCCGTGCCGGGTGCTGCGGTGCCAGGGCTTGGTCTGCTCTGCCTTTTCTCACCCCTGGCAGTAAGAGGAAAAAGTGGTTATGGTGTCTCTCGGGGGGGTATTTCTGAGCCTCTATTTACTGAGGGTTTCTTTACTTCGAGCTGAGGTAGAGGAAGCTGCTGTGAGGAAAGGCATGGGGTTTTGCTTACTGAAAGTGCTTTCCCTAACCAGGAGCAGTGGTTTACCAGAGCTGTGCCCCTGCCTTTTGTACCTAGTAAGCCATAGTATAGCTTTAAAGAGCTCCCCAGCTCAGTGAGTACAGCATTCTTCAGTTTTGTGAGAGCGTAGTTCCTAGGTTTTCTGAGTTTCTTTTTCTTAGAACAGTAAATAACTGAAATAGGGAACATGTGAGACACTTTCGGTTTTCTTTTATGTGCTGTGTGTTTAAGATTCTTGACTGTACGACTGCTTTGTTAAATAACAGTATTGAGAGTGGGAGAACTGGGAGAGAATAAGTTTCCTACTGTATTTTAGTAACTGGACAGAGGTACAAAGACCTCTGCATGGTTGGTTACCTTTCCATTTTACGTGGAAAATGGTACAGAGATCACAGCAGTCTGATGCAGTTTATGGGAGCTATTTAATCCTGAAAGATCCTGTTCTGCTGCTCTGAATTGATTTTATTGCAGAGGTAGACTATTCAGCAGTTGCAGGGCATGAATGCATCCGTGTGCACCATTATGCAGTAGGGTCTTTATGCGGGGCCTGTGTACATCGTCATCATTTGTACCTTTCCCAGCAGCAACAAAGCTGCCCTGTGACTTTGCTTAATTGACTTGGGTGCTGTTTAAACCAAACAGTGTCAAGTGTATCACGACCAGAATCGGAGATGCTCTTTAATTGTTTTGATGTTCCTAATGTGTTAAAAAAAATAATAAATAAAATTCCTCTTCTTCTGTTGTGCGTGAGGCCAACTGGTGCATATTCAGTATGTTTGTTTTTTGTTTTTTTTTAAAATAATGTCTACAACTAATTGTGTAGCACAGTCAATGGTGGAAATAGTTACTAGTTTTCTTGTTGTGTTGATTTTAGGGGTGGGCACTTTATAACGCTGTAAAGCGTTTATTTTGAGGGTTTTTTTTAATCTGTGTGGAGATGCCAAGTGTGACTCCACTCTTGTATTTCAGTGTCTTTTTTATAACGTTTCAAAAATACAGACTGAAGACTTGATGTATCTCAGGAGCCCTGGTTCTAAACCACTTTTCAAACTTTTGCCTGAAGAGCAGGGGTGGGAGAAGGAGGGAAAACTGGTAATTCAAGTGTATTCAGATTGTATACAGTTGTTTGGAATCACAGATGTCACCAGTCCCAGTATGTTTCGGTTCACAAGCAAAATCTGCTTTTGAACTGATACTGGGAGCTCTAACTTTAAACTTCTGTCTGGTTTACTTCTACCTTCAAGATTTTCCTTGTGACTTAGTTCTTTAGCTGATTCCTTTCACTCTTTACTTCTGCTATCTTGCCCTCTGCCTGCTCTGTGTGTTTCTTTTTGTTCTGCTTTTGTTGCTTCCTTGTTCTGCCCACCAAAAATACCTTTGGAGATGTTTCGCCTTTTGCCTATGGAGTATGTATGTTCAGGTTATCTTAGGCTGGCAACAGCAAAAATAAACTACTGCAGAAATATATTTCTTACCCAAACTGAGAGCAACTTAGATAAAAAATGTTTTTTCTTCAAGCATATTTAAACAGTAGTGTCTGATGACTGACTACAGCAAGGCTAGAAGGCAGCTATCTCTTGATTTGTAGGAATTTTTTGTTTTCTTTGCTATACTGCAACAAAAGAGACTAGATGTAGCTTCCACTTCTTCCACTCTTTAATCAGAAGTGTTTATAGAATGCCACATGTGTCAGGGCTTCACTTTTAATCTCTGTTTTGCCTAGTAGTCTTTGCTGATTATAGGAAAAACTCTTAGTCTTTTCATTCTTAATCCTACATCTTTCAAAAACAAACTCTTAAATATGAATGGATTTGAGCTGAAATCTAGTTATCAAATTCAGTCATTCAAAAGTATTATCCATTGCTGAAGAGAAGGATCACCCTACTGTACGTTTAAAGTGTCTGTCATGTTTTTTTCTCCTTCAGAAATCGATGAAAGGGTTCCTCTTTGCTAAGCTGTATTTTGAAATAAAAGAATACGAACTTGCTAAAAGGTAACGTGTTGACGTATGTTTGTTTTTCTCTTCTCTAAAGCGTATGAGAAAAGCTAAATGAATATAAAGTAGATCAGAGAAACTAAGATCAATATTATGCTATCCTAAAGTAGCAGTAAATGTGGATATTGAGTGCCATTTAAAGCTTATAAAACAACAACTTAAAAGAAGCTTCTGTGGTACTTAAAAACTTACCTGGTTGTAATGGCTTTTTTTCTTATTATATTATGTAGTACTTACTGTTTCTGCAAACTACTATTGTTTTTTTTTAATAAACAGAAATACTTGTTGGCAAGTAAATAGCATCTGTGCATGTAAAACAATGTTGCTTCTTACCTTGACTGAACCTTAAAGTATCTATAACAAAATGTATCTGTACTTTCTTTGTGGTAGATGAAGTTATCATTGTAGGTAGGGGGAGGAAGTATTATTGAAAAATATTGATCAAGTAGCTGACTTATTTTTTCTCCTCCATAGGTATATATCTACATACCTCAGCGTACAAGAGAGAGATCCCAAAGCACACAGATTTCTTGGACAGATTTACGAAGCTGAGGATAATATAGAAAAAGCTGTTGGGTGTTATAAAGTAAGTACTACACTGATGCTTAATGTCCTGCTTTATTCCTTTGTAAATGGACTTTTGAACTAATTCCATGCTGGACATTCTCAAACCTGTAGAAGACAATGTGATTTTTTTCTGAAAAAAAACCAAACCCAAAACAAACAACAAAACCCAACTGTATTATTTGTGCACATTTGACAGTGAAAAGCATATGAAGCACGGCAGAGGAGATTCTTCACTTGATATCACTTGCTTCAGTAATATCTTTTGAAGTTGGTAATTTATTTCTTTCTGGACTTGATCTTTGTGCTGCCTGCTGTTAAATTCTTCCCATGTCATACATTGCTTTTTGGACTAAGGATCTGTGACTTTTGTAGAATTCCTTAACGTGGACTGTGATGACAACAGGAATCTAGTTCCTACTAGAAGACTGTTGGCCTAGTGTGTTTTTTGGTTGGTTTTGGAAGGAGAGGGGACAGAAGGGATGGGCAAATCTAACTTTGATTAGGCAAGCGTGTAAATGTCAAATTGCCAATCAAAATGTCTTTGTTCTGGTTTTGGGGAGGGAGATGATGTGCTTAGTATTCTGATTGCCAACGCAACTCCATGAAGTGCTATAACACTTCTTAAACTGTGTATCTTAACTATTTTTTTTTAGGTGTCCACACCTGGTTAGACTAGAGGTCCTTATAGTCCTACTGCCTGTGTGTAGCGGCAGGTAGTGGTAGATGCGGAGGAGACAGCTTTTGCATTATTTCTTATGCTTTTGACCAGTTGTATCTGGGCACTGTAAACTAGTGGTGACATTTAGATAGGCTTTTCTTAATATACTGGTAGATCTAACTAATTGGAATATTTGAGTCTGTTTGTGGGGGGATAACTTTCTTGTTCCATATGGATTGTAAGATTGTTACTTTTTTTTTCCTCCTCTGTGTGCATGGGAAAAACTAGCGTTCTGTTGAGTTGAACCCAACACAGAAAGATCTTGTATTGAAGATTGCAGAGTTGTTATGCAATAACGACGTTACGGATGGAAGAGCAAAATACTGGGTTGAGAGAGCTGCTAAACTCTTCCCTGGGAGTCCTGCTGTTTACAGGTTGAAGGTAAATTCCAAATTACTTCTGTTTTGTGGCTTAAAGAAATTTTCAGCATCTGACTTGAGTGCTTTGTGCATGTCATCTCACTCAAAACTCTTCTGGCTAAATTATTTTAGAGTCTTTAATATTAAGACTATTACATGTTACTTTCTTTGCGGTCTGACATTTTTGTCTAGCTTTCAAGAAAGCTGCAGCAACAGCCTTTCGTACCCTTTTTTAATGGTTAAAAGTTAATCCTCTTAAAAAAATGCTGAGAAACTGCTAGCGATCGCATCTGAGAAGTTATTACTACATAGGCACTACCTGATCCTTTCTATTGTGTGACTGGCAGGAAGGTAGCAGGCCTGTGAACTCAGGCTTTCTTGCTCTACACTTCCTATATGTTTTTAAATCTGTATTACGACCAACTGCAGAATGTGAGAAATGCTGTAATTCTCAAGTACTGTGTAAGTGCTTTCAGCCATGCAATCTCACTTTTGCACCTATACATTCATTTTGTGTAGCTAGGCAGCAACAACACTGAAGTCATAAGGTGTCTGTTTTTTTTTTTAAGCAAGGTTGTCTATGGCAGGGTATGCTGTTATTGTACCAAATGGTTTGGCAACCATTACTTACTGTTGGTAGGAGACAGTTTCTTCTGAGGATTTTCTTCTATGATAGTTATCTCCCTTTTTAAATAATTGAGTATTTCATTAAACTTTATGTAATACCCAAAAGCTATTAAGAGTAATGTAGTCTATGTAGTGGAAGAAAGAAAGCTGGTACTGTAGTTGCTGAAAAGACTCATGTGGGAAATTAAGTATTAATATGTTGCCTTTATGTTTAACAGGAGCAGTTACTGGATTGTAAAGGTGAAGATGGATGGAATCAGCTCTTTGACTTGATTCAAGAAGAACTTTATGCAAGACCAGATGATATCTACATAAATATCAGACTAGTTGCCCTCTATCGTTCAAATAATAGATTAAGAGATGCTGTGGCCCATTGTCAGAAGGCAGAGAAGAAAATACCTTTGCAGTCAAGCTTGGAATGGTGTTCCTGTGTTGTAGAGACACTTGAGGTGTTTAATCATATTTTGATCCTGTGATAGTCTTCCATATAATTTTAATTGGTCTGTTTCTCTTAGTGTCATTTCTCTGACAGGTGTTTCTCAAGTGACTTGACTCCTTCAAATGCAAGTCTACTGAAACCAGTGGAATTACAAAATACTTCTTGGGGCTTTTTTAATTGGAATTTTCTCCCTAAAAAAACTAAACCTTATAGAGCTATTGAATTTCTAACTTTGAAAGTCGAGTTAGATATAGCAGTTCCATTAGGGATAAAATTGCTCACACATATAGTTCCCTGGAACTTTGCTGCTGAAGGATATGTTAAGGTCTTACCTTTGAAACTGGATTATGCAGTAAACGCTACTAATATGTTTTGGAGGAGTACTGCCCTTGCCTTCATGGAAGGATTACTGTTCCTTATCCTGTGATGAACTTTCTTCTTTAGGAATATCTGGAAACTTTACAAGACTTGGAGTCTGATAAAAATAACTGGAGAGCTATCAAGAAAGATCATCTGCTGGCCTACTCCAGCTTTGTCAAACTGACGCTTTCTTCTAGAGATGTTCAGGAATGCAGAGAAGCACTTGAAAGGTACTGTTTTAATTTTCCTGTAGTTAAGGAAAAAAAACCCTCTTAAGAACAGTTCAGGGGTTTTTTTTGTGTTGTTTTTTTTTGTTGTTTGGTGTTTTTCCTGGGTCACAGAACATCTGCAGAGCTTCTCTTTCACTCCTTAACTTGTGGATGGGAGAGGAGAGTCTCTGTACTAGCCCCTAAGAATGGTTCTGGCTGGGTTTCAACTGCAGGCTCTCTTTTGACTGGGATGCAAGGCTTGTTTGAATAGTCAGCAGGCAACTATGGAGAAGACTCATTGATGTCCTGGATCAGTTAACTTTACCTTCTTTCCCTTCAGTAGGATTATTCTGTTCTGCTGTTCTTAGACAATTGGCTAATTCAGATTTCCCAGACAATTAAAAAAAACCAAAACCACCCTAAAAACCCAAACCAAACACCTCTTGTGTATCACCTTTGTTATGGTTGTTTTGTTTGAAATTTAACACAACACATACTGGAATAATTGGGAATTTTATGTGCATAGTATAGTTGGGAGGGAGGAAGTGAGCCCCTTGTATTTTCTCTCATTCAGGGAAAACTGATGGTGTTACAGTGCCAGCTAAGCCAGCTGACTTCAAGGCCTATCATCTGAGGCATACCTAGAGTAGTACAAAACAATGTTTGTAGTCCATATGTTGATTAAGATCTGTGTCCTTTCTTTCTGTTATCTTCCTTTTCTTACTGGCTTTTATTGACTTGCCTTTGTTCCTCAGTTGTGCAATGGCTGTTATATTGTCATTTGTAAAACAATATTATTCTTTTTTCCTCTAACATTGACCAAAACCATTTTGGGTTTTCTACTGCCGTTTTTATAGAGCCTTTCAAGGTGATTACATCTGAAGCATCTGATCATGGCAATGCTAACAGCCATTATAGTTTTGTCAGATAACAGAAAGTGTGTTTTAACTGTTTTCTGGTAGGGGTTGTGTACTAGCCTAAAGCTACTCAGATTTCTTCAGTACTTCTGTTTTTAAGAGCCTGTCTAGCTGTATTTTAGGCCTTTCTGATGAATGAAGGAAAGGGAAGAGCAGAGTGACTGGTGCCCCCTGCATGTCTCTAAGTCAGCAGTAGTGAACAAGTTTATACACATGGTTTAGAAGAATAGTTTTGAAAGCAGCTGTGCAAAGATGTGCTGAAAGAGACTGTAAATATCTAGGTAATATTGAAAAAGTTTTAATTCAGTAAGCTAAGTCGAGAGTTTTGAAAGTTTGAGACCATTGTTGTACTTTTTAGTGCAATTTGGGTTTAAGCAACAGAGACAGTTACTAACCATTGACTCATCAACCAAACCGATGTGCTATAGCTTTTACCAGGACTCTGTTTAGAATGAGTCTTCTCTGTTTTAGTTTTGATCGTGTGCTTCAGTCTGTGAAACCCTATGTGAATGGGGCCGATGAGTTGTCTTGTACGTTTGTGGAAATGAAAGGACAGCTGTACATGCATGCTGGAACTTTGCTGCTGAAAATGGCCCAACACAGTGAGGCGCAGTGGAGAGCTGTGTGTGAACTAGCAGCGTTGTGTTACCTGATAAGCTTCCAGGTAAGTAATTTTTCAGTTTATGCCTTTAGTTGATTCAGTTGTTGAAATGTTCTTGCTGTACATGTGTTGAACTCCTGTATTCCTGAGATGAACTCGTGTTTGTGTGCCTAAGGAAACATTCCCTCCTCAGTCACCAAACCCTACTCTTTCACAATTCTTTAGAAGGTTTCAAATGATGTGAATAGGGTAAAAGTGTATCTTCAACTGTTTCCCTACCTGTCCAGAGTAGAAATATGATTCTTAAAGGCTAGTGAGTTTATTTTCTACATTATATTCCCTTTGCTGTAGTACAGCTGAACACATATGTTAAGTGTTAGGCTTATTGCTATAGGGAGGGAACGGGATGGACTGAACAGTTTGCATGTATTTGTTGTGTAGACAGCAGAATGAAAAAATAAAGCTTAATTCTTTGCCATATGAAGTAAAATTGATTGTCCTTGTTATGCCACTGCTTGCATTCCAGGTATTAGCTTGCTCTTGTGCACACTTAATGCTACTTGCAAGAGATAAAATTGTCCGCCTTGGGTTTTTGCATGGGTTCCTGCACCCTCTCCCATGTGTTCCGTGGGGATGTGTGACATGGTACCCTCAAAATTAACAAAGTTTTCTTTTTTATGTTTTTAATTTATGTTTTATATAGTTTTCAAATACTAAAAAGAACATTGTTTCCTAATTCTTAAGACTAATCTAAATTATCTGCTCTTATTGTGAAAAAGCTGTAATAATTCTCTCCTTACTTTACCAGGTTCCTAAACCAAAGTCAAAAATAATAAGAGGGGATCAAAGTGGACAAGATGTGCTAGAGATTTTGGCCTGTGATCGAAAAAGCCAGTCTGGTAATAAAAATAACTGCATAGTTCACTTCAATGTTATAGATAGTTACTTTAAGAGCTAAGTGGTTTGTTAAAGAACATATTTGTTAGCTTGAAATGTAATGTTAACGCTTTACTATGCAATAAAACCTTATAGGTTCTGACTATGTATGTAAAACAAAGTAAATGTAGTTTGATCTTGACACCTGAAGTTTCTTTCTCCTCTTTAGCATGCTAGTAGAGTGCTTTCTCTATTTTTTTTCAAGTGTGGTTGTTTTTCTTCCCTTTTGCCTCTCCAGCACACTAAGATAGAATTGACTTTTATGATCTCTCAACCTGCTGGAAATGGCTTCTGCCTGCTGATACTATTTTTCAAGTATTGTTAGCCTCAAGAATAAAAGAAAATATTACTGTTTCTCTGTCCTTCCATCCTCGTTCATCAGCCTTGCTCTTTTTGCTGCTAAGTATAGACAGTTTTTTCAGTTTACAAACTCTTGCAGGGCCTAGGTGAAAACAAACCCACTAGACTTCAGGTTCAATTGTTTCAGAATGGATTTTGATAAGACAGACTACTTGTAATACAGCTACTTATTTTAAGGACAGTTGCAATGCCCCTAGAAATAATAGTGTGTTTTCCTGAAGAACTAGATTTAGAGATGCCTTAGGATTGCTGTCAGTAAAAGCTTGGAAAGCCTATTTGCTGAAACACTGACCTAATCACAAGGAGAGCTTAATAATCTGTAGGTTTCATAAGGGGAAATCCTGATTCCTGCACAGCCTTTAGTAGCCAGAACAGTCCAATGTATCAAGTATTACTTTTCCTTATGTTCACTGCCGTATTTATGTGAAGTGATATTTTTGTTTTCTAGGTCATATGCTGCTGAACTTAAGCCATGGCAAGCAAGACTTCTTTAAAGAAATTGTCGAGTCTTTTGCAAACAAGAGTGGTTTGTTTACATTGTTTGATAGCCTGTTTGAGAGTGGCGCTTCTAGAGAGAGATCTTTTATTGGCACGGATGATATTGGAAATGTCAGTACACAAGCACCAGTGCAAGTGGAACTTAATAAGTACGATATTGGTAAGAGGTGTTACTTTCTGAAACTCAACACAACTTTATGTACCAGAAGCTCTTCTACTAATACTTCATATTGCAACAAAAGATGAATACCTAGAATACCTGTCCAAAGTTGCCCTAATGTCCTAAGCAAGACTTGGACTTTATTGCAAAGTAAAGAAGTGCTTTTTTGAATAATTCCTTAAAGGTTTTGGAGAATTAAATAGGTTGACTAAAAATAGTCACCTATTGGTCTGAATATGGTGAGGATGGAAGTGAAATGAAATCTGAGAGTCATTCCCTCAGAAACTTAAGGGGCTGATGGCTTGAGCATTCACATTAACTGTCTACTTGATATGTTTGGCTAATTTTAATTTTGTAATCTTCCGTAAGTGAAAGTTGGAATCTTGATGCTCATTGGTCAGCAGAGTATCTCTGGCAGCTCTGTCAGAGTGAAACGTGAAACCCAGCTTTGGTCAGGTACAAATCTTGCTGACTTGTAGGAAGTTGACATCTGCATCCAACTTTGTTTTTGCATAGGTGCTGTTCGAATGCACAATGGCAGTCTCCAGCACCTTGTGTGGCTTGGCTTGCAGTGGAACTCTATGTCAGTCTTACCCCCAATGCGCAAATGGTTAAAGCAGCTTTTTCACTTGCCCCAAGAAACATCAAGGCTTGAGACAGATGCTCCTGAATCCATTTGCTTATTGGATCTTGAAGTAAGTGAACTTTCACAGTTCTTAGATATACTATACAATTTAAGGGTTTTTGGTGTTTAATACCTTTTTATTTATTTATTTTTACAAAACCAGGTATTTCTACTTGGGGTGGTATTCACTAGCAACTTACAATTGCAAGAGAAGTTTAATTCTCACTATGGCACGCATCAGCCTCAATTCTTACCGTTGCCAGTGTGCAAACAGCTCTATACCGAAAAGCAACGATCGTGGTGGGATGCCGTCCGTACTCTTGTTCAGAGAAAAACAACGTAAGGCTTTTTCTTTTTGGAAATGTTTATTGAAGCCTTTAGCAGCTATTTCCACAGCAGCTTGCTTTGGTCCCAGTAGATTATTGTAAAATTACATTGCTTTTTTGACATATTTTGGACATTGAAGCTTTGTTGTAGTAGGGACTCGGTATGCTTCAAAGACTTCTAGAAATGGAATTTTCATTTCTAACGATGCATTTTTAAACTAGGGGCAGATTAGAACTAAAACTGTGGGCTGTGTTCATCAAGTAAACAGAATGTGAACAGATGAAAAACAGAATACTAATCAAGGAATGTTTCTTCTGATATTCAGACCAGGAACAGCAGCAAAACTGAGGCTTATTGTGCAGCATGGAATAAATACTCTGCGAGCACTGGAGAAGCATGGCCTTCAACCTGCCTTAATTATACACTGGGCAAAAAGCCTGCAAAAAACAGTAAGCTGAGATGATTTTAAAATATGTAGCAGCCAAGGTGTTTTTTCTCTTTTATTTTTCCAAACTATAAATAGCCTGGAGGAGGGGAGGGGGTGGATATTGAGTGAGACTGCGTTATTGAGAATTGCTGTTTTATTTTGTCAAGCAAATTTTAGCTTTAGTCAACCTATAAAACGCTGTCTTTAAACTGTAGTGTTATTTTCTACAAGTATGTAGCTTTACATAGCTCTTGAGATAAACCTCAGGACATTTATGTCAAGTGTCGGAGAAGCACTCTTGGAGCTTTTCAAGAAAACGGGAGAAGGATATGTATGAAGAGCATTTTGTCTTCAATTTGTTGAAAGTAAAGTGTGCTGCTATTTCCTTTTTTTCACCAGGGCATTAGCCTTAACTCCTTTTATGACCAGAAGGAATACATTGGACGAAGCGTCTACTACTGGAAGAAAGTTTTGCCTATGCTGGAAATTATCAAAAAGAAGAGGAGTATTCCTGAACCTACTGATCCTTTCTTCAGACACTTCCATAGTGTAGACATTCAGGTACAGATGATTAAGCCAAGGTTGAAGTAAGAGAGGCTCTATGTTGGAAACTTACATAGTTGGGGAGGGGTTTCTCTGCATTGTAGAGCTCATGTTGTTATTACTGTTGTCCTGTTAATGATGAAATTTGGTAGTATCAGCGTCTGACAAAGGGGGAAGAGTATCTTTCCTTACAACTCTATTCTTACCTTTACAACTCTCTATTATTGGAAGGCACTGAACACCCTTAGTACCAACTTTAAAAAGCATTTTCCCAGTATTTTAGGGATAAAATAATGGATGAGTAATTCCACGGTTAGATATGAGTTGTCTTTCACTTTCTTTTTAGGTCTTTCAGGTTGCGGGGTATGAAGAAGAGGCACGTATAGCATTTGCAATGTTGGATGCGGTTGATGGCAAGACTGATGATGCTTTACTAGCATTTGAAGCTATTAAGAATGTGGTTTCGTACTGGAATCTTGCCGTGGTAAGTTTAAAAAATTGCATAACCCCAAAATGCTTTGCTTTATTTGGTTGCTTTCTGACTGATCCTAATTAATGGTGTTCTGTTCTTTAGATCTTTCAAAGAAAGGCAGAAGAGGTTGAAAATGATGCCACACTGCCAGAAGAACAAGAAGAACACAAAACTTATCTTCATAAATGCAAGCATTATCTAATGAAGATTATTGAGGAAAGCTCCTCAGATATGTCAGTAGCTGAGAAAGTAAGTAATTCTTGCTTTAAAAACGTCTGTGAAGAGATGCAGTGGCTTTGGTTACTGTTTCAAAATGAAATTATTTGCATTTACGTTAACTTTTTCAGACCATTAACTTTGCGTTAAGGCAAGTTAAACTTGTTTCTTCATTCAAGACCAATAACCTGCTTAACACCAGTGGGTTGATTAAACTCTGGACAACTTCTGTAACCTACCAGATCATGCAATATTCTGACTACTCTGTGGATAAAAACTATAATGTAAACAAATTACTTTTGACGCTGTCTTTTTGTAGAGACTGATAGTTTGAAAACAAATAGAATTAATGTTTGTGTGAATTGTTTTCTTGCGTTGCTCTTAAAAGATCTAGAGCTTTGCTGACAAAAGCAGTATTATTTGTGATGAAAGCCCTGTGAATTGTTCAGCCAGAATCCTTTATGTAGTCTGTCTTGATCTGAGGGAGAATTGCAATCGTGATTCATGTTTTGAATAACTTTCTAGCTGCCAGTGTCTGTTGAAACTGTGAGAGAAATGCTAGATGCAGTGATCCAGGAACTTGGCGAGAATGGTGAAGAGGGAAGTCTTGCCTTCAGAAATGGTCTGTCACGAGCTGTAGATTCAGAGATGAAACATTCCACCCCATCACCAACTAAGAGCTACAAGGTATATTAGCCAGCTGTTATTTTGGGGAATTGTTATGTCTGAATAAAAATTCACAAGATTCAATTAACTTTTTTTCCTAGTTTTCTCCTAAAACTCCTCCTCAGTGGGCAGAAGATCACAGATCTATACTTCAAATGATCTGTCAGCAAGTGGAAGCTTTAAAGGTAAACAATTTTGTCACTGTATTCAGTAAAGAACCGTTGGCCTTTTAGTTACAGTAAGGACTTTGTGATAATAGCATGGGCTGGCTTACAGTTCGTAGACTACTACTTAAATCAGTGGAATTATCTTCTGTGAACATCTACCTAAATTGAATGCAAGAGTAAATCTTTTTGCTTAAAAACTCTTCTTTGGGACTTGGGTGCGGAGGTAATCCTTCTAAGGACTGCATGCAGAAAGAGTTCTGCTTTCATCAGCTTGGTTCTCATCAACTTGAGTGGCTCTGGTTTGTGTTTTTTTTGTGTTTTTTTTTTTTTGTTACTTCTGAGTTTAGAACACAATTTTAGTACTTTGTACTGCATGGGCAGATCATGGATGATTTTAGTAGGTCACTCTTTTTTTTTTTTTTTTTTTCAAGCTTGAACATGCTTTTAAATGGCAAAAGGGTAGGGATCATTCCTTATGTTTTCTTCTACAAATACCTATGTAACATACACTTAATACTCTTGATTGGCACACTGTCTTGACAGAATGAAATGCAAGAAATGAAACTTAATAATTCCAACTCAAATGCGTCATCTCATCGGTGGCCTGCTGAAAGCTATGGAACAGAAACAATGTCAGAGGGTTATCAAAGAGCACAAAATCTTCATGAAGCACCATTAACAGGTAAGTTGCTGCTGAATTTTTATTTAAACATTTGGCTAAATGAAGTAAGAAGAAACAGTTCTGAAAATATTGCAGAAGTTATTTAGTGATTCACAACTCAAAACTGATTGCTTGGGACAGTCCATTCAAAACAACAACAAAATCAACTGTTTTCCTGCTGTTCTTTTTTAGTTGCTACCACTGGCCCCTCTGTTTACTACAACCAGTCACCAGCCTATAACTCTCAGTATCTTCTCAGAACTGCTGCAACCAATGTAACACCAACAAAGGTGAGAACAAATCTATCCGCTTAAGCACTTCCAATGATCTACTGAAAGTGACTGCTTTTGATTCTGTATATAGTTGGATGGTTACCTATGTGGTATTTGACAAACTTGGACTGCTAATAATTTATCTTTCTGCCCTATTTTTGGGATGTGGGGCTTAGGAGGAAAAGGCAGCAAAATGTCTGTAATACATTAGTATGTGTCTCCTACAGGGTATGTGTGATAGTGCCTAATTTTTTATTTTATTTTTACCCCAAAGTAGTATGGCAAAATAGAATGAGGATTTCAAGGTTGAGGTTTTTTAATTTAAAAAAACAAAACAAAAAAAACCCAACAAAACCAAAACACAAACAACAAACAAACAAAGCAACCAAACAACAAACTGCTCATCTTGTGCCCCTTTTTTAAATGCTTGTTTTCAAATGCCCTTCAAGATTTAAACTAATCAGTTTAAACTAAGCAAAAATTGGTTTAGATTAAACTGGTGTACATGTTATGCGGGCTTCAGCATAGTAAGACTTTGTCCTCTATATTATCATAGCAATCAAGAAAAAAAATTGTTTTCTGCTTTTTCTTTAGGCTCCTGTCTATGGCATGAACCGACTTACACCTCAGCAACATATATACGCTTATCAACAACCGATGCATACACCACCTCTGCAAAACACTTCTTGTATGTTTTCTCAAGAAATATATGGTGCACCTCTGCGTTTCGATTCTCCTGCTACTGGACTCATTTCTCCTCGTGGGGGTGATGATTACTACAATTACAGTGTTCCACCGGCAAGCACAAATCCACCATTGCCTGAACCAGGCTATTTCACAAAGCCTTCGGTCCCACCACCAACATTAAAGCCTGTAGAATCAAAAGTGATAGAATTTCAAAAATCTAAATTTGGACAGCCAGGAGCAGCAGAAGTATCAAAACCATCTCTGTCAACACCAGCACAGTCGAGTCAGCCAACAACTTTTAAATTCAACACTAACTTCAAGTCTAATGATGGAGACTTTACCTTTTCTTCTCTTCAAGTTCCAGCACAGCCTCCTAATGCACCTTTTAATAGCAGCGAAAGCCTCTTGGGTCTTCTGACATCTGATAAACCTTTACAGGATGATAGATACGTAGAACAAAAACCAGTTAATGATCACATAAGTAGTCAAAGAAATGTCTTCAGTTTTGGCAATAAACATATTCCAGGCATCTCTTTTAGAGAAGGCATGGGACAAAATGCACACAAAAACCTGGGTTTTGAGAAGAACGATGTGTTTAGTGTCCAAGAACCAAGCAAGCCTGTATTTATGACTTCAAATTCAGATTTGGCCAATAGAAGTCATGAAACAGAGGGAGGAAGCACCCATGGTGGAGATGAGGATGATGATGGTCCTCATTTTGATCCTGTAGTGCCACTCCCTGACAAGATTGAAGTAAAGACAGGTGAGGAAGATGAAGAAGAGTTCTTCTGCAACAGAGCCAAGCTCTTCCGTTTCGATGCAGAATCTAAAGAATGGAAAGAGAGGGGTATTGGAAATGTGAAAATACTGAAACATAAAGTATCTGGCAAGTTTCGTCTCTTAATGAGACGGGACCAAGTGCTGAAAATCTGTGCAAATCACTACATCAATACTGATATGAAATTAATTCCAAATGCTGGATCAGATAAGTCATTCGTATGGCATGCTTTAGATTATGCAGATGAGTCGCCAAAACCAGAACAGCTTGCAATTAGATTTAAAACACCTGAGGAAGCAATGCTTTTCAAAAGTAAGTTTGAGGAGGCACAGAATATTTTAAAAACCTTGGGATCAAATGTTGACAGATCTGGGACTCAGAGTAGTGGGACTTCAAGAGAAACAACTAATCAGGACATCAAGGAGCCTAACAAATCTGTTTCTGGGACCTTGAACTTTAGCTTTCAGTTCCCAAAAGATGGGGTGAGCAGTGAATCTGATAACAAAGGCAGCCTTACAGTTACATCAACCGCATCTGGCCCTACCACTTTCTCATTTGGAAAAGAAGCTCCACAAACCTATTCTTCTAGTGGATTTGGGCAGCATCTCTTGAAGAAGGATCAGTGGGAGTGTAAAGTATGTTTAGTTCCAAATGAAGGAGCTGCAAAGAATTGTGTATCATGTCAAAGTCCAAATCCAGATATAGGGGAAACACATGGCACCCCATTAACTGAATCTGAAAGTTTCAAAGCCAGTGGTAACACTCTGCAGGACAAATTTGGATCTGCTTTTGCTAAAAAGGAAGGTCAATGGGACTGCAGTATCTGTTTAGTAAGGAACGAACCCACTGCCTCTAAGTGTGCTGCCTGCCAGAATCCACAGAAAACAAATACAGTGGTAGCTGGTAAGCAAAAGTCCTTTAAATTTGGCCAAGTAATTGCTCCAAAGGCTATTCAAAAAGACTTGGGAACTGCTTTTTCTAAAAAAGAAGGTCAGTGGCAATGCTCTGTATGCCTAGTCCAAAATGAAGCAAAAGATGTCAACTGTCATTCTTGTCAGAGTCCTAACTCACAAAGTCAACCAAGTGTGCCTGAGGCTGCTGTTCAGGCATCCCCTGCTCCCAGGTTTGGTTCCATTGCTGATGCAAGTAAGCCACAGAAAAATGGGTTTGAAGGGCTTTTTGCTAAAAAGGAAGGGCAGTGGGATTGCAATACTTGTCTTGTGAGGAATGAAGGTTCTTCACAAGTGTGCATAGCCTGCCAAACACCAAATGCATCTAGTAAGCCTGCTGGTGATACTTCTTCAACTCCTGCTTTTGGCATGAAAAGTAAATTATCTGAACCTGCTGGAGGACAGTTGGGAACAGGCTTTAAGTGTGATTTCTTAGAAAAGGGCTTTAAGTTTGGTCATGCTGAGCAAGGCAAGACACCATTTACATTTCAGATTCCTTCTGATACTGAAGCCAAGCCTACAAAGGAGGGATTTAGCTTTTCAATGCCAGTCCCTCCAGGTGGATTTAAATTTGGGATACAGGAGTCTAGTAAAAATACCACTAAGAAAGATGAGGCGTCCAAAGAGTGTGCAACTGGCTTCTTAAAAAGCATGGATGAAAAAGACAAAAAGGAACAGTCTTCAGATAGTGGGCTTCCATTCCAATTTCAAGACACAGCAAACAAGGAGAAAAGTGACTTTGTTTTTGGCCAAAATAGCAGCACTTTTACTTTTGCTGAGCTTGCAAAAAGTACTCCTGGGGAAAGCTTTCAGTTTGGCAAAAAAGACCCTAACTTCAAAGGCTTTTCAGGTGCAGGTGAAAAGCTGTTTTCTTCACAGGTTTCTAAGACGGACCACAAAGCAAACACATCTGCTGACCTTGGTGAGAAGGATGATGATGTGTATAAGACAGAGGAGAGTGATGATATCCATTTTGAACCTATAGTTCAGATGCCTGAAAAAGTAGAACCATTTACAGGAGAGGAAGATGAGAAAGTGTTATACTCCCAGAGAGTAAAGCTGTTCAGGTTTGATCCAGAAACAAGCCAGTGGAAAGAACGTGGGGTGGGCAACCTGAAGATTCTGAAAAATGAAGTTAATGGCAAAGTAAGAATATTAATGCGGCGTGAGCAGGTACTGAAGGTGTGTGCAAATCACTGGATAACAACAACAATGAACTTGAAACAGCTATCTGGCTCCGACAAAGCATGGATGTGGATGGCCAGTGACTTCTCCGATGGTGATGCAAAGTTGGAACATCTGGCAGCAAAATTTAAGACGCCGGAGCAGGCTGAGGAGTTCAAACAGAAGTTTGAAGAGTGTCAAAGGCTGCTACTCGATATACCTCTGCAGACACCCCATAAACTTGTCGATACAGGTAGGACAGCTCAGCTTATCCAGAAAGCTGAAGAAATGAAGTGTGGCTTAAAAGATCTCAAAACATTTCTGACAGATGAAAAAACTAAACTGTCAGAAGAAGAAAATGTAAGCTCTGCTTGTTCTAGCAGTACTTCTGATGTGGTTATAAAGCCACACGCTGAAAGTACCGGGCCTACTCTGGAATGGGATAACTATGATTTGCGTGAAGAAGCATTGGATGACAGTGTAAGTAGTTCTGTATATGCATCACCACTTGCAAGTAGCCCTATAAGGAAAAATCTGTTTAGATTTGGAGAGTCTACCACAGGTTTTAGTTTCAGCTTTAAATCTGCCTTGAGCCCATCCAAATCTCCTGCCAAACAGAACCAGAGTAGAACATCAGTAGGCACAGATGAAGATTCTGATGTTACTCAAGAAGAAGAGAGAGATGGGCAGTACTTTGAACCTGTGGTACCTCTGCCTGACCTCGTGGAAGTGACCAGCGGTGAGGAAAACGAACAAGTTGTTTTCAGTCACAGAGCTAAGCTCTACAGATATGACAAAGATGCTAATCAGTGGAAAGAGAGAGGTATAGGTGATATTAAGATATTGCAGAACTACGACAACAAACAAGTGCGTATAGTAATGAGAAGGGACCAGGTACTAAAACTCTGTGCCAATCATAGAATAACATCGGATATGAATTTGCAGCAAATGAAAGGGTCTGAGAGAGCGTGGGTATGGACTGCGTGTGACTTTGCAGATGGGGAGCGGAAGGTAGAACACCTCGCTGTGCGATTCAAGCTGCAAGATGTTGCAGACTCGTTTAAGCAAATTTTTGACGAAGCAAAGCATGCCCAAGAGAGAGACACGCTGATAACACCTCTTTCTTCCCGTGCCAACACGCCGAAGGAATCTCCATGTGGTAAAAATGCTGTAGCTGTACTAGAAGAAACTACCAGAGAAAGAACTGACCTCAGCCATGCTGATGATACTTCTGATGTAACTATAGAGGCTGCAGAGGTGTCAAGCACTTCTGAAACACCAACAAAAACAGTGGTTTCTCCTCCAAAGTTTGTATTTGGATCTGAATCTGTCAAGAGCATTTTCAGTAATGAAAAGTCAAAGACATTCACCTTTGGAAATACTTCAGCCACTGGTTCTCTTTTTGGCTTCAGCTTTAATCCTCCGAGAAAGAGTGAAGACCATATTCCAGTGTCTCAGAACACAGCACAGAAAGAACTGGAAGCCTCCGAACCACCAAAAAGCTCTGGTGCTCCTCAGAAGCCACTAGACAGCAAGGCAGACAACGTGCCCGCTTCGGCACAAGATGGACCCTCTAACTTCTCATTTAGAATTCTGGAAAAAGGTGAGTGTCAGTTGAACTAGTGATTTATTCAACTGCTCAATAAGCAGTCATCTCTGTGCAATTTGTTACTCTGTTTTTCTCGATTAGTTTGTAGTTTTTTTCCGTTCTAATGCAGGTACCCACATCTTCGCAAGCTCTCAAGAGTTTCAACTAAAGGAGTGAATTTTAGGTCATAATTATTTTCATATAGAAATGAAAGTGTGATGCAGTAAGGAGTTCTGTTGATTAGTGAGAGAGGATTTCGGGTAGGAACTATAACTGCGAAGTGCTGTACCTGAATCTCAGGCTTAAATCCTTAAAGAAGGAGCCGTGGATTCACTTCTTGAGACTTAAATAGGTAGTTGGATTGGTAGTGTACGTACCTGAGCCTTTGCTCTGAGTGGTAAAGTGCAAGAACGGCAAATGTATGTATTCTTAAGCTAAAATTTGAATTATCCCCATGATTGAACAAATGGGTAAACAAATCTAGAGAGAGTAGTTTTAGATCTTAATTATTTGCGTTTGCAATTTCAGATGCAGAGCTTAAATAACAGCAGATGTTGGCCTCTTTTCTTAGCCTGAAAAGAGATCATGTGTTTACATCCTCAGTTATGCAGCTTCTGACACCATCTGACAAAGATGCGCTCGCAGAAGTTGTGGCTGTGACACGACCACTATAATGTGCTGAAGTGTCTTTGTGCAAAGAGTGGGGTTGACTAGCGTTTTAATGGTAGAGTACTTCTCTTTGAAGGCTTCATGTGCTGCTTTCCATTGCTGCCAGACTCATTAATCATGGTAGGTTTTAATTTACATACTAGTCTCAGAATTATGAAGACATACTGTCTGTTTATTAACTAAAGTATAATAAAGTGATGTGATAAGATGATAGCCGCAGTCTATTTACACACGTTGGGTAAGCTTGTGTTGAATTAACATATTTTCTACTGTGAAATATGACTATGGAGTGCTTCCAGAACATAGATAAGTCTGTTTTACCCGTTTGAAATGCCAGTTAAACACTTATATCCAAACAATTTATTTTTTTAGGATTTAATTTTAGCCTTTTTAAATCTAATCCAATGGCCTTTTGGACAAGCACGTCTTCCTTGCAACCTGATAGTAAAGGTATTTACATACTGCACTGAATGTGTGATAAAAACACTTAAGCAGGCATGGACAGTAGCCCAACTGTGCCAAAGCAGTTGACTCAGTGATTCTTATAATTAACATGCATGCTGAAGAAGAGTACTTAAAATTGTGTGTCTGACTGCTGTATTTGTCCTACTGGGGAATGTCTCTAGCCCTCAGTACATTAATAAGAGCTAGCACCATGGATGGCCCTGTTTTAAGCTTTTGGTTTCCGTTTGCCTTATTTTCTGAGGGTATCTGCCTTGCACTTCTCCATCACCATTTTACAGAACATGCACACTGGGTCTCTAAAATTCCTGTTTCCTAAAGAAATTAATTTTTCCTGTTATTTTTAGAGAGTACATCTCTTAGTGCCTAAGCTGTTCCACCTCAGTGACATATGCTTGAAGATCTCAAGACAGGTTATCCAGTAAAACACTTGAGTGTATTTAGCCTCTGTATTGGAAATGTTTTAATTCAGTTTCTCAATTATCAGTATGTTAGCTACTGCACTTTAAAAAAACAAGGAGCACACAGAAATGAGAAAGCCAACTCCTTAGTTACTGCTTATATGTATATACTTCACTTAAAATATGAAATCCACCTTGGCTGGTCAGAAAAGTTTGCTGAGTAACCAATTTGTTTACTTTCAGAACCTGTAACCAGAACTGTTATAGCTTACAGTTTGGTTGTGTGTCATTACGAGATGTTACTATTGGTGCTTCCTGCAGGTATGCTTGCTGTCAGCATACCCAACTCGCGCTGTTCCACAACATTTTCATTTTAAAAGGCAACTTTTTATTCTCGCCTGCAGAAGACAGTCTTCTAATGTTACCGTCTTACACTGTTTAAAAATGTCAAAAATGTTGTTCCAAACACCCTCTTCCTGAAATCGTATTTCTAGTGAAGCTGTTCTTATTTAAATGCTGAACTCCTATTCTGTATATCTTACTTAGAGACAACTATTCTGTTTTTTGGCATCCCTGTCCATGCAGTTTATGAACTACTCAGTTTTATTTTTATCATTCAATGACTATAATGTGAAGTGATTGAACATTCTGTGCTAATGCATACATGCAAGAACTTTTGCTACCTAAAATTGATCTTTTATTTTGGGGATGTGTGAGTGCAGGTGTGTGTTTCTGTACTTAAACAAACAAAATAAGCCTTTCTGGTACTTTAGACTGATATTCACTTCAACTTTTCTGATAACTAGGACGTGATTATATACTTAGTGATTTATTTACAGTTGATAATTGTCTTCATTGTAGCTTTTTGGTGGCTTTGTTTTGAGCTCTGACTTAATAGCAAGTGACTTAGAGAAATTCTTTCTAAATTAGGTTTTCAAGCCTCCCCAATGCAAATATAACCCTAGTCTTTCTCATGGGGAATGCCTTTCAGGGAGCAGCTTCTGAGTTATGCTAGGGCAACATTCTAAAGAAATTTAACCTCATAGTAGTTTTGCAGTTCCATGCAAAAGTACTTAAGTTTTTCTCAGGTCAGGCATGAGGTTTTTTTCTATAAGTGCTTTACAGGTTTTAATCAAAGCTATAGTTTTTACTGTACCAGTTACACACATTGAAGTTTAAACTCTGTTGCTTTTATCTTCTATCCAGAAGATATGTGCTGATATATGCATGAAAACAAAATACCAGTATTGTGACTAGCTATAGATATTTGGCCTTACCTGGTCTTAATGTCAGTTGAAACAAAAGCAAAATATAATACAGCCGTGAAAAGAGCTGTTGTGCATGGTATTGTTCTTTATTTTATTCCTTCCATATACTAACGATGTTTTGTGTGGATTTTTCTCCTCTGAGTAGAAAATTCTATTATCACAAAACCAACAATCTTTTAAGAATATGTTGTATGTATGCATGGCTCTGTTTTCATGGCTGCCTGTGAAGATACATTTAAGCTATTTGCAACATTTTTGAATAAGAAAAGTTAGCTTTCTTGTGGGGAGGGTGAGTAGAAACTAAAAGATTCTGTGTTACAGTCTGCTGTATAAATGTCTGAAATTATGAACTTCTAATCAACTGGGGCAAAGGTTGGGTAACACTTTGAAAAAACGACATTTGAACTAGTGCTTTTGATTTTGCTTTTACTCGACTGTTCTTTATATTGCTCTTATCTACTGGAATATACTAGTGGAAAAACTACTTTTAAAAGCTGATTTATTTTAGTGTGTAAGTTGTGTCAGAGGATCAAGGAGCGTGTTTCTAAACATTACACTTCTGTTCCTGTGTCCTCTCGTAATGATGACTGTGCCATTACACTGACAGGAAAAGCTGCTGTTCCTCAGGAACTGAGTGGTAGTCTGATTCCTAGCCAAAGATTTAGGTTCCCACCGACTACATTGTGCCAGAAACTTAGCAAATATTTTCTAATGAAAAGAATAGTGAGCTTTCGAAAGCACTTGGGTAATGCTGACTGCTGACTACTTTAACAAAAACCTGGAGAGTGTTAGCAAGTAGGTTGACCTACTAAAGCAATGAAATTGTTCTTAGAAGTAGCTGACGTGTGGATATTGATGTGCCTATGGGGTATTTTTTATAAATAGCTAACAAATTTTTTTTCCTACACCTTTACCCCCAATCTCTCCCTCTCAAACCAACTCTAAAACCCAACCCAAACAAACAGAATCCCAACCAAACAATGCATGGTGCTTAAACTGATATATCCTTCTTCTTTGCTTTCATTCACTCGTAATAAATTCCAGTCTTTATTTCCAGAGCTCTCTGTTTGTTCTTATAGCCGTATGTTCTTCTGCAATTTGCTCTGGGTAGTGCTTTCATCTTTAACCTTTGATTATGTACTGTTTGTTTTCAATACAAGTGGAATGAACAACTAAATGTTGAAGGAGAGAGGAGGAAAAAGCTGTATCATAAAATTGATAGTGGTATTTGTACTTGCTGGAAAAGCTAGTTAAATAGGCTGAAAGCATTAATTTTTTTGTTGTTCAGCAAGGTGGAACTAAAAATTACTTTTGTAACTAAGTTTCAGCAATAGCTATTATGTTGAATTGAGATTAGCTAACAAAAAACTCAGATTTCCCACAGGTAATCTGAAATAAGTTATATTCAGTTGCTGTTGAATATTTTCTAGAACTTAAGGCACTTGTAAGCAATGCAGTAGGACATGTTGCTGTAGACAACTTCACTTTTTCTTTATACAGGCCTGCAAGTTTGCCTCTCTACCTCTAGATAACGCCTGTATCCCTCTTCTCCACAGTCATATTTTGTTTGACATGATGACTTACTTAATCTTTGTAATAATACAAAGATGCAGCCTCTTTTCTGATACTTGAATTCCAAAGGCTTTAGAACAGGATGTAGTTGGGCATGCAGGTTTGAAGTTTGTAAATTTTAACAGAATGCTTTGTCCTAGCATCCTGTAACTTTGATTTTTTTTGTTCCCTGTGAATCAACAGAAACTATGTAGGCTCTAAATGTATTTCTAACTCCGCTAGAATTAATGCAGTTCTGTAATAATGGCCATGTGGGGTTTATGTTACTCCCTGTTCTGAAATTACTCCATTTTAATGGTTTGTTCAATTTCTATAAATAGCTGAGAAGACAACAGTGTCAGAAGACGATCCTCCATCTGATGATGTGATAATAGTTTACGAATTAACACCCACCCCTGAACAGAGAGCTCTCGCTGGCTTTCTCAAGCTACCTTCAACATTCTTCTGTTACAAGAATAAGCCTGGATATGTGAGTGACGAGGATGATGGTAAGGAGTGCCAAAGTTAATCTGTGTTGCCGTTTTGTGAGGAAAGGGCGTAATACACACCACTGGTGCGGCCTGACCTCCAGCACTGTGTACAGTTTTGGGCGCCTCAGTGTAAGAGTTATTATTAGAGTACTTCCAGGGAAGCGTGACCAAGACAGTGAAAGGCCTCGAGGTCACAGCTTACCAGGAGTGTCTGAGGTGACTTGGTCTGTTCAGCTTGGAGCAGAGAAAGCTGAGGGATGACCTCAACTGCAGTCTACAATTTCCTCAAGGGGGGCAGCAGAGGAGGAGGTGCTGATCTCTTCTCTCTGGTGACCAGTGATATGTGAGGAAATGAAAACTTTTGGGGGAAGTTCAGATTGGATATTAAGAGAAGGTTCTTCATCAAGAAGGTGATCTGTCCCTGGAACAGGCTCCCCAGGGCAGTGGCCATGGCACCAAGCCTCTTGGAGTTCAAGAAGTGTCTGGATAATGCTCTTAGTCATAGGGTTTAGTTTTAGGTAGTCCTGCGAGGGAGCAGGATCTCCTCCAGTTTGAGATATTCTGTGATTTTGTGAATCTGATACTGTCAGAACCATTAGATGCTCAGATATTTTTGTTTGGACTGATGGGAAATAACCCTGTCATCTTTCTTATGGCCAATTATCCACACTCAGGTCTTCAAGACAGGAGAATACAATGGAGGCCCAGGAATGACTGAAGGGTGTTTGTATTAGAGCCTTATAGGTGTTGACATTCATATTACCAATGCAGCTGGTTAGGTAAGATTTAATGATTGGATATTTGAGCCTAGTCTCATTTGAGCAAGAGGCTTATTCCTGTTAACTATTTTTAGAGACAAGGCAGTCTTTATCAAAAAAGAACGTGCTTATGTTCCCAAAATGGTACACTAATGGCTTATTTTTCTTCTAAAGCAAATTCCTAACACTAAAACTAGAAATAGTTTATATAGAATCTTACTGCATGCAACTAAATTACTTTTAATTTATTCAACAGCAGATACGTTAAATGGAAGTTCTGAAGCATTGCATTCAACAGAAAATGGGATAAGACAGGCCCCTTCTGACAAATATCTGAGCTTGCTAGGTTTTATATAAAAGATCTTCAGTCTTCCTTTCCAATTCTGTGTAGTGGTGCTAGTAATAAAATCACTCAATGAGAAATGTGTTTTCTGAAAACAAAACCTGTGCCACACGCCTGTAACAGTCTAGGCTGAGAAAAGTGTCAATAGCACACTGAAGCACATGTATGCAGAATAGGTGAAAGTACTTGCTGACCTGTGGAACACTTTAAACATAAGCAAAAATTACACGTGCTTGCTAGGCTTGTGGATCGGATGGGCTTAGCAGACTCTCTGTACTTAGAGGTTGCCTGAGAACTTAAGCTTGTTTCCTGTATTTAAGATGAAGACTATGAAACAGCTGTTAAGAAACTTAATGGAAGACTCTATCCCAGCGATTCAGAAGAGAAAAAGGAATTGCAAGATCCTGTAAAAGGTATTTCTTAAAACACAATACGTAAAATTTCTTATATACTGAAACATAAGTTCTAAATATAAAGGACACTTGGGCACTGAAATTAATTTTATGTTTCCTGAAATAGTTTTCAGAAGCACTGATGCTGGGATTAGAAAAGCTGCATCTCAAAATATAGCTTTAAGTTCAGCATGTTGAACCATTAGTTAGCAGTGAAGTAGTACGTGAATGAGTAATGTACATTTCAGGCAGCCTTCTAAACAAGCATGTCAAAGTATCTTCCTACCTTCAGCTGCTTCTTCTGAATATGAAGAATTCAGCTTGGCATGATTACTGTACAAGACTAAAGTTGTCTACATCTGTGAATACTTGCTGCTTCTGCAGATAGTCAGTTTAAATTAAGCTTATGAGTTAATATTGTTCAATTTAAAAAAGGTATTTGATCTTTATACTAAAAAATGTAGATGTAGAAGATTGAATTTGCTGCTTATGCTTGTGTTTACTTGGCTCTTCCTCAGACTTCAGTGTTGCATAGCTGAATATCTGGGCAGAAGTGAAGTTTGGGGTGTTTGTTAGGACATGTGCTAGAAAGAGGTGTATATTGAAATATAAGCAGATGTTGAAGGAAGCTAGTAGCAGTGGCAGCTGCGAGATGGGGCTCCTTATTATTGTTAGTGCTGCACGGAAATTCCCTGATAGCAATAGAAAACCAAGTATGGTGAAGTTCCAATTCTAGTCACCCCAAGTAAAGTTAAGTTTAACAGTTTAAACAGTAATGCTATTTGAAAAACACTGAAGTTTTACTTCAAGTTGCTCTGGCTATCATGAGGTTATTTTGTAATGTAGGTGCCAAAAATTACTTTAGCCTTCCCAGCTATTTTCCACTAATATTTATTCTTTGCAGTAGGCATCACAGGAGAAAGTGAATTAGACAGTGAAAGAGAACATGCTACTGCTTGTGAAAAGAAGCCAACTCCTGAGGAGCAAGCTAAAACAGAAACTCTGCAGGTTCCTTCTACGTCTGTCTGTGGTGTCAGCAGTGATACTGAGAATGGCAATCCAGAAGACATTCAGACAGAAGTCACAATCCAAGAAACGAAAGTAAGAACTAAATCTTTACTAAACTTTTTGTCATTAAACTTGTATAATTACTTCATATATATGTGAGACTTTACATAGTTTTCACCTTGTGAGAACTAAAACATCCAGTGGTGAGAAACTGACTCTTTTGTGGCTATGCCTCAATTCTTTGCTACAGAAACTTAGATCTTATGTTCCTTGGGAAGAGAAAGGAGTACAGAAGCTCAAAGTTCTCCAAGTATAAACCGCTTTGGCTAGTAAAATCACCCCTAATGTATATATAAGTACTAATTGATTTCAGAAAGTAATAGTATTTTTTTGAAAGTGTACTATGTCAAAAATAGTTCAGTCTCTTGTCAAGTTAATGTCCTATGTGTGCTAAGAGTAATGAAAAACTTGAAAGCTTACAACAGCTTTTCTTGGTGTTCTTATTATTTTTCTAAAATGACTGTTCTTAGTCTCCTGAGGAGGTGGTTTGAATACTAGGCTCTTCTAGCTTATTTCCTTATTACTTTATTTTTCTATTAATCTCAGGAGAATGAGGTTACAAGCTCAACTGACTTAGTCTGTACCAGTAAGGAAGAAGTACCTACTCCATCAACCAGTGAAGTGACAGTATTTGTCCAGTCAGCTACCAACAATGAAGAACCAGATTCCACCACAGGAAGTGTGCATGTATCACAGACTTTATCGGGAGCTGATGACAAACCTGTAGACTTGTCAGCTAAAAAAAGTGATTCAGACTGTTCAGAGTCAGTACAAGGTAATGTCAGGGGCATGTTCTGGGTGTTTTTGTAGGCACTTAAACTAATCTACAGAAAAGCGTACTTACCTAATGTAGCTGCTGCCTTGCAGAGTAGTACCAATACTGGATTAGAAGCATGAGTACCAATCTAGTAAAAATATGACTGAGGATTAAAATAATTATATACATCAAATTCTGGTGTATTCAGATGGCACTACTACAAAGCAGTGGTAGTACCTGTTGTATAATTTGTATGTAACGTACTTTCATTAGTTTACTGTTAAATACTACACGAATACTTATTACACCTCTGTGGATCTGCACAGAAGTAGCATGCTGAAACTATCTCGCATAGTCCTGAGCCCTTTTTCTAAACCATAATGAATTACTGTTATAAGTGACATGCAAACTTTGAATTTATTGGAAGGGAAAAATACCATGGAGATTTCTCCAATTTATTTTTGTGAATACGTAACATTAAACACATTTTCTTTAAGAAAGGCAGAGAAAAATATTTTACTTTCCCCTCTTATTTGACAGAAAACAAAATCATCTCATTTGGTTTTGGCAATACTGCAGGCTTGTCATTTGCAGATCTGGCTTCCAAAAGCTCTGTGGACTTCGCTTTTGGCTCAAAAGGTGAGTTAAACTATTGCGAGGCAGACACTCAGTTGGACTTCTGCTTCATACAATGTACCTTTAGTGCACCAAATTTCTACTGATCAATTAACAACAGGTTTTTACAAGTTTTTGTCTGGAAGAAAAAAAAACTGCACAAAGTTTAAAATGTACATCTCTTAATTGTAGATAAGAACTTCAAATGGGCAAATACAGGAGCAGCTGTGTTTGGAGAGACTGCCCATAAAGCAGATGAAGATGAAGGTGGTAGTGATGATGAGGTGGTACATAGCGATGATATCCACTTTGAGCCAATTGTGTCCTTACCAGAGGTAAGGGTTCTTCTGGGATGTAAAACAACATTAAGATAAGCATGTCTGCTAACACAGCAAGTCTTCAAAAAGTACTTCGCTTAACTAACTCTGCTTTGCGTTGTGTGCTTTGTTCTGTATTTTTGTACTGCTAATGTAGAAACAGCTGCTGGTTTAAATCCTAGTACAGCTTAGCACTGTCTGCAAGTGTTAGGTGCATCAGTTAAAATCTTCAAAGTTTATTTTACAAACACCTTGACTGAGTGCTGATCAGTATGCAGATTTGTACACAAAACTTGTAAAAGCTAAAACGGATTCATTATAGAACAGTTGAAAACCAAGAGGGGAACTGAAAAACTGTTAGTGCTAATGCAACTCGGCTGTAGCTTTGTATCAATGACTGGTAGTTTCAGTTTGGTAAAAGGCATGCCGACTTAAAATTTTTACTTTAAGCTAGGCAAGAGATCTCTAGAATCACTAAGCGATAAAGATGTAGTACAATTAACCTTACCTGAAGGCTAAAAGATAAATTGTTTTTCAAGAAGTAGGAGAACCTTCAGTTTTGAAGGTAGCCTGACAACTTCTGGAGTGAGGCTTCACACAGTTGTTCGTGTCTCGATTTGGTATTTAGCCTTAGTGTGCCTAATAATGATTTCAGACTTTTCTGATGTTACAGTCATATGGTCTGGCTTTCCTATAAATAATATAATTTAATTATAGATTAGTACAATTATTAAGCAAGATAAATAGAGCACAAATAAACAGCGTGCAGCGTCCTTTAATCTGAACAGCAAATTTGATGTAGTTCATAACATGCCTTCAACCACCTTCTTCAAAACTTGTATGCCTTTGCTCATCTGTGTCATATTATGATTTCTGTGGTTTTCTTTCTTCCCTTACTTGCTGCTTCTCTCCTCTAGTCTCATTTCTCCCTCCACAAGTAGTTGTCATGTATTTCTCCAGTTCTTTCAAGTACTTTTTCTGTTCTCTCAAGTGTTCCTTATCTTCAGAAGATGTGTTAATTAAAGGAGGTTGGAGGCCAGTACTATGCATAAAGCAAGGAGGAGATATGGCTGTCAGACCTCAGTGTGTTATACTTGGTTGGTGTTTATTCTGTTCGAATTGAAATATCAGTTTCCTTAACGGTGTTCAAAAGGTAATGCTTGGAATGGTAATAGTACCATATCTTCACTTCTTGTGTGTGCATCACTCAGCAAAACTGAAACTTTCCTGGGAAACTTGCCAGAACACTTGATAGTGTTGATTTTTTGGTGGGTTTCTTGTTTGCTTTTTTTTTTTAGGGGGAAAAAAAAACCAAGCCAAATACCACCACAAAAAAAGACATCAAAAAAACCAAACCAAACCATCCCCAAAGCAAAACCAATGAACAGCCACCAAAAACCATATGCAGCATGATGAAGTAGCATTGCAGTGCTATAATTAATCTCAAACAGTGGAATTTGTTGGCCTCTTAAGTTCTGAAAAGGCTAGACATTTACTCATCTCTTGGTGTGTGATGAATATGGTGTTGGAGAAAGGAACACATTGAATAATTTTCTGTTGTAATGTATCAGAATTATTGTAAGTTGTACTATTAAGTATTGTTGCTGACAGCAGCTCTCTGGGAAATCACAGGCTATTTTCTGTATCTGAAATCACGGTGCTGTTTTCTAGGTGGAGGTAAAATCTGGAGAAGAAGATGAAGAAATTCTCTTCAAAGAGAGAGCAAAACTTTACAGATGGGACAGAGATGCTAGTCAGTGGAAGGAGCGTGGTGTTGGAGAGATCAAGATCCTCTTCCATACACAGAAGAAATACTATAGAGTCCTAATGAGAAGGGACCAAGTTCTTAAAGTCTGTGCAAACCATGTCATCACCAAAGAAATGAACTTGTTGCCCTCTGATACATCAAACAATGCTTTGATTTGGACAGCCACAGATTATGCTGGTGAGGTGTTTTTTTTTTGGGGGGTGGGTTTTTTGTTTTGTTTTTTTTCTAAGTGATTGATTTTGTTTTCTCCCCTGGAGATTATATAATACAAAAGCTATAAGTTTCTGAAGATACTGAATAGAACTAAAGAAACCTGTTCTTTGATTTGTTTTCAGATGGTGAAGTAAAAATAGAACAATTTGCCGTCAGATTTAAGAGCCAAGAAATGGCTAATTCTTTCAAGAGGAGGTTTGAAGAATGCCAGCAAAGCTTGTCAGAACTACAAAAGGGACACTTATCTCTGGCAGCAGGACTGTCAAAGGACACCAACCCCGTTGTGTATTTTGAAGTTTCTGCTGATGATGAACCTTTAGGACACATAACCATGGAGCTGTTCTCAAATATTGTTCCTCGAACTGCTGAAAATTTCAGGGCACTGTGCACAGGAGAGAAAGGATTTGGATTCAAGAACTCCAGCTTTCACAGAATAGTCACAGGCTTTGTGTGCCAGGTAAGCATAATGGGAAGACTCCTCATTGAGAGAGTGAGGTGCATCTCGACTAACAATGGCACTTCAAAAAATCACTTACACAGGATGGCACATTCTTGTTGGCAGCATGAATCCAGTGTGCAAGATACTCTCACCTGCCCTTTCCCTAAAAAGAGATGAGAAATGGTGCAAGCAGCATGTGCTGCACTGAGCCAAATGCTTTTTATCCATGTCTGCCAGCTGCCTGGTGCTTTAGTGTTACCTAGTGCTGCCCTGTTAGTGTGGCATTAAAAACAGAGAGAGAGATCTCCTCTTACAATGGACAAGGAGCCTGTTGCTGGACAGGAACACCAAGGAAAGTAGGGGTTCCCAAAACTACCATTCAGCCTTCTCTCTGCAGAGAGAAACTTCTGTGTGCTCACCTGCTAAGTATACTTACTTTCCAGGCTTCTCTTACATTGTAAAGTACGCTTGGTGTTTCAGGTAAAAACTGATATTCCAAATATTTTAGATGTTCAAGTTTCCATCTAAAAGGAGTCTTCTAGATCTCATTATCATGCAGTGGCCTCTTCCTTAAAATAGTCACATTTTTCACCAAGAGTAGCACGATGCCTGCAGTGTATCTGAACTCCTATGTAGACAGTGTTTGGTTTTAAACCTCTGTGTGCATTCAGTAGCACTAGCAAGTTCTTCATAAATGCTGAAGGCTTAGAAGTTTAAAGATCGTTCAGATAGACCTTTCCTTTCCTAAAATTCTTAGCAATAATTCAACGCGTTTGTGACTTGCAACATCCAGAATGAACCAACTTCCTTACACGCTGCTCTAATGCTTTGGCATTTCACTACATCCCTGAAGGCAAGGCACAACCTTGTACATGCTCAGAAGTAGACAGTAATAAATGAAATAACTGAATATTCTTGTTAGCAGAACAAAAAACTATCCAGTCTCTTTGATTAGGTATCACCTGTGTTTGAAGTATGCCCTTTCTGACCCTTTTGTTAAAACTTTGTGCCTTTCCGATAAGGGAGCAATGTTGCTTATTTAGGGTTTAAGCTTGATTTGAGATATTCCATGTCCTACAAGGAGTAGTCTTTCTTAAAGCAGTTAACTGCACTGTGTGTATCTTGACAAACTGAGCTTTTATCACTTGAAATTAGTATATTCTAAGTTTGCTCTGCTTTGCCTAAACTTTCTCCAGGTATGGGGAAAAGTGCAGGTGAAAGACTGAAAAACAAACCTTGAGATAATTTAAACATATCTCATGTTATCAGCATCGCTCTTAGCATAAATCCAATACAAAGTCTTACCAGCAACTATGAGGGAAAAGAAAAAAAAAAACTTGTCCAAGGAAAATCAGGACAATATGGTACTTGTGTAAACTAAGAATGAGTTCTTCCAAAGCAAAGCCTTTACTGTTGAAAGGGAATATATTTGTGCTGTTGGTTTATGTTTTGGGACTTGTAAGTTAATGCTGTGTGCTTTTTTTTTTTAAAGGGAGGTGATATAACTAACCATGATGGAACAGGTGGACGGTCAATTTATGGAGCAGCATTTGAAGATGAGAATTTTGAAGTGAAACACACTGGACCTGGATTGTTGTCCATGGCAAATAAGGGCAGGGATACAAATAATTCCCAGTTCTTCATAACACTTAAAAAAGCAGAACACTTGGACTTCAAGCATGTAGTATTTGGGTTTGTGAAAGATGGAATGGATGTTGTGAAAAAGATCGAATCCTTTGGTTCTCCTAAAGGGCTAGTAAATGGAAGAATTGTCATTACAGACTGTGGGCAAATCTAGAATTATTTCTTTGGGTATACAGATGTTCTAGCCGTATAAATCAGTATTTAGATGTTTTTGACTAATTATTTCAAGTTCTTGAAATGGACACTTATGTATAAATGTAAAATTACAGCTTATAGTTGGGGTTTTCTATGTGTTCCAATTGATTTTTTGCATGTTAAATAAGTTCAGACACTGGCATATTTCAGGTGTATTTGTGTTATCCTGACATATTTGTATTAAATGTCAAATTTTAAAAATTAAATCTTAGTCTTGTTAAAATAAATGTCTTCACTCTGTGGTTTGTTTAAAAAAGAAAACAAGTGTGTAATTTGACTTCCCACTCTCATAAACACTTATATTGAATATGCATATGGGCAGAAAGCTGAGGCAGTGAGCAGGTAGATACTGGTTTGTGCTGTCTGAAGTTTCTGAATACCACTTCAGTATGAGAAAGCCAGAGAACAACTCTTTATTTTTTTTTTAACTAGTATATTAACTTTTTTTTGTACATGGAATATTTCTAAATAACTTAATGAAAACTATCTAATTGTCATTGGGAAGTTACCTTCAAATGCTGCTGTATAATTTGCTGCTGTTGCTGTAGCTTCATTTTCTGTGAGACTTCTCTGACCTTATTGCAAAGCTGAGTAACTGCAGCTTATGCACAACAGAGTCCTTTTATCTTTTAAAACTTTGTCTCTTGGTAGTGAATATGCATTAATAAATGTGGGGCCTTTTTAAAGAACTTTTACTTTATAGCTCAGTGCTGGTATTATCAAGTTTCCATGGTAACCAATTTTGTATTATAATTTTTAAGTTGGAAATATGTAACTTAAGTTATTGTTAATTTTATTAAAGGATAATAGGTGTTCTTTTGGGCATTAGACTCAAACACCGTAACAGAACTGCTGTGAGGCTGGGGCCTAGGCCCCCTCTACTGACGGCGGAGGCTGGAGCCAAAAGCACT